>NW_024599831.1:5000-57500 GCF_016772045.2 Ovis aries | reverse complement strand
GGGGGCACGGCACGCCTGGACCCGTGAGCCCGCAGGGAGCCGAGAGGGATGGCCGTCCGCTGTCTGCAGGTCCGCGTGGGCCGATCTCCAGAGCCCGGACTGGGAAGGACTTCTTCACGAGAACAGGCACGCTCACGGTCCCCACGGGTCACGTCTCCAGTGGGCTCTCAGCACTGGAGGGAGAGCTTCCCACACTTCCGATGGCACGGGAGCTGCGGTTTCTTGATCTCATCTACCGCAGAGTCAGCGAGCTTCCCGAGGGATAGGATAGGACGAGGTATCGGCCAACGGCATCCCGTCCTAGACCCCGTACTGCTTTAAAACCATGGGGCGTCTCTGATTTCTGCGGGGGTGTGCTGTGTCTTCACTGCTGTGCCAGCCGTGCTCTCTCCGTGGAGGAGGGGGCCGCCCTGCGGTTGTGTGTCTGGGCTTCTCGTGGCTGTGGTTCCTCTTGGGGAGCGCGGGCACTGGGGCACGTGGGCTTCGGTGGCCGCTGGGTGTGGGCTCAGCGCTCGCAGTGGCCAGGATCCAGAGCACGGATTCCATCGGCGAGGCCTATGGGCTTCGTGGCTCTGTAGCACGTGGGATCTTCCCTGGCCGGGGATGAAACCCGTGTTTCCTGCGTGGGCACGGGATGGTTTCCTACGGAGCCACCGGGGAAGCCCCCGTCCCAAACTCAAGATGGATATCCTGACGTCCCCCGCTTGGGATGGGAGAGTTTCTGAACGATCAGGCCCGGAGAAGGGATTGCATCGTGACGGCTTGACCTTCGTGTCTCACAAACCGGCACTCTTGCTGCTTCTTGAAGCGTCCTAGAGAAGAAGACATCGGATTCCACAGGAGATCAGCTCCTTTGACTAGCGTTGGCACGACGGCCACCACAAGGGGGATGGAGAAACACAACAGTTGGTTTCTTTTGGACGATGAGCCCCCCTCTGTGTGTGTGTGTGTGTGTGTGTGTGTGTGTGTGTGTGTGAGAGAGAGAGAGAGAGAGAGAGAGAGAGATGCCTTCGTGGTTCTAAAGCAAGAAGCACTGAGGAGTGAAGACATTCTTGAACTCACATAGTTTCCTTCATTTCAGTCGTGATGGTCCAGTGATTTTGGAGGACGACATGGAATGTTTCAGGGTAGATGCTTTTAGAAGGCTGTGAAGGGACTTCCCTGCCTGGTGGTCCAGTGGTGAAGGATCCACCTGCCGAGGAGGCAGGGGGACAGGGTGTTTTCCACCGAACCCCTGATCCGGGACGATGCCACAGGGCTCCGGGCAGGTTCGACACACACCTACAGAACGGACGGTGCCAGGCGTGAAGGCGAGGGCCCACGGCCCGGGGACTCTGGACGAGGATGACTGACGCGGACGGACACTGCCGTCTCCGTCTCCGTGGAGGTGGGTTGTGGCCAGCACGCTCCTCTGGGGCAGGCTGTTCCTAGGACCGTTGGGGAGCGTGCGCGTGCATGGGAGGAGCAGGGGACCTGAGGGAACTCTCTATCCTCTCTGCTCCACGGGGCCCCCGGAACCCTCATCTGCTCAAAGAGAGGATTCGTCCCGTGGAAAGACAGACCCACACGCGAGTGAACCTCATTTCTGGTTCCCTTGGCTTCTGAAAGCGTGACGGTCAGGTTCATGCAACTCTCTGGCTTTCTGTGCTTCCCGAGATCCCGGCCTGCTCACTGGAAGGACACGAGGAGCCGGATGAGATCTCCCTCTGCACGGCGGCGGCTCCAGCGTGCGCACGTTTCGGTGGCTACGGCTTGTGGACATCGCCCCGGGAGCCGAAGCCCCGGTGTGACAGACGCCTGTTTCCACGACGGGTGAACAGTTCTCAGTGCGGGAAGCCCAATCCTTGCCCCTGCCTGTTCGATCTGCAGGGCCTCTGCAAAGAACACACGTGCCCGATCTCATGACCGATCCCCTTTTCGGAGCCAGCCCGGTGCGTCGTCTGTTTCCCGGGCCACAGGCACACACTGGCACTCGGGAGTTGTGTCGTTCCTCCTCCTCGTCCTCCTGCTCCTCCTCCTCCTCGTCCTCCTCCTCCTCCTCCTCTCTGCCCCCACCCTTCCCCCCGCATGCAGGCTCCCCCACACCCCCGCCTGGCCCCGGCCCGTCCGGGTCTCCCCCACCCGCAGAAAGGGCCAGGAAACACATGGTCCCAGGACGACGCAGTCGAGAGAGAGCCAGTGGCAGTCCACTGGGATGCGGGGAGGAGACGCCTGAGCATACCTAGGCCAACACTGCCACCGTGTGGGGTGAGAGGCCGGTGCGAGGAGAGCTCAAGAGTTCAGAGGAGGAGGAAGAGGAGCAGGAGGGAGAGAGGGAGGCGGGGGTGGAGGGAGGCCAGGCTGAAGCTGTCTCGGGGCGATGACGTGGAAGAAAACGTTCCCCTTCAGAAGGGCGCTCCGAAGAGAGGAAGAGAGCGTTCCGGCGGGACCTTGAGAGCACCTTCAAGCTGGGAGCGGAGCGGGGGCGGGGTGGGGTGGGGTGGGGTGGGGTGGGGGAGGGAATCATCCAGACGTAGGAAAGACACCAGGCGCAGAAGGCGAGACCGATTCTTGACCAAAGGGAATCGGATGCTTTTCTGTCCATGTGTTCCATCCTCAGACTCTCATGGGAATCCAGCCAGCCAGCCAGCCAGCCAGCCAGCCAGCCAGCCAGCCAGCCACGATCGTGTCGCTCCTTTTCTGTTGTCTACGTGTTTCACGGCGAGTGAGTGAGAGAGTCTTTCGATGGTTTGCTAGGATGTGTGAATGTCGTGAGACCATGGTACTTGTCAGCCGTGGATGAACAGAACGGCTTCAGCTTTCAGGGTGATCCTGAACTCCCACGCCAAGGGAGGCCCTGTGTGTCCCTGTGTGCTGGAGGACACCGTGCTACCCACATCTTGATCTTGGACTGAACACAACCACCGTGGGGAGGGTGTTCGTGGGTTGGCTTCCTTTCCTTTCCCTATGGCACTCACCTGACCGTCCTGTCCACTCTTTGGATCCTTGATCTCCCCCTCGCCCTCGAGGCCATCGGTCGGTCCTTTTCTTTCTCCTCCTCCTGCTCCCCGTCCTCCTACTCACCCTAGTTTCTCTCCCCGCCTCCCCACTCCCCGCCCCTCCACACACACACACACACACACACACACACACACACGCAAGTCCCGCTCTTCTCAAATGGACCTCTCGCTGACGGCCGACGTTTCCTTTCGCCTTCTTTCCTTCCTCCCGTCCTGCTTCCTTTCCCTTTTGTGTGTGTGTGTGTGTGTGTGTGTGTGTGTTTTGTTCCCCGTTCCTTTTCAGCTGCACCGACGATGTTTTCGAGTGCAGCGCATGACACAGAGATCACCAGGATGCATCTAGTGAGGGACCGTCCGTCACCACTCGGTGTCACGGCGGACGACGTTTGGTGTCGCGACGTGCCCGTGACGCCTGGATTCCCTAAGGGGCAGGTCGCCCCGCTTCCTCTGTCTCCCTCACCAGGGGCGCTCGTTCACTCGTTCTCTCCCCCACCCCGCCCCCCGCCACCGTTTCCCCCGCTCCCTCCTCTGGCCGCCCCTCATGTGTTCCGCGGTGGTCTCTTAGGAGCCTGTTTCTCTTGGGTTCTGTTGTGTTCACGGTGTCTCGTTTGGTAGGTACTGCATGGAAACGACGGCTCTGAGGTATTTCATTCAGCATCATCCCCTCTAAAGGTCTCTCCGAGTTCCTGCAGACTGTGAGATTTCATTCCCTTCGGGTGGTTGAGTCCCATTCCTCTGTGTGTGTGTGTGTGTGTGTGTGTGTGTGTGTGTGTGTGTGAGTGAATGAATAGATACAGGCGTAGGCACACAGACAGAGAGCTCTCTCCTTCTGTGTGTACGGATGTCTACCTAGGTATGGGGGGTCGATCCCACACATACACACGTCCGTATCTTCTTTGTCCCCTCCGTGGGCACTCCGTGGAGTGGCTGGGTTGGGTCGAAGGGGGACTCTTTGGTGGAGTGTTCCGAGGGAATCGCAGGACTCTTTTCCCTAGGGAGGTGGTTTCTCTCTCTGGGAGGCCCCAGGGGATGAGATGTGATCTCTCTGAGTCCGCCCACATGTTCCTCAGCGGCAGAAAAGGCGCGTTCGATCGATCAGGAGCCACTGTCTTCTGATGTGTCGAACTTGCTGTCGCGATGGCGATTCCAGCTCCTGGGCCTTTCCCCTCCGAAGGAGAAGGATCAATGTCCAGATGAACGCCCCGGGGTGCTTCCCTGAGCCCGCCCCCACCCCCAGCAGCCCCAGCCCAGCCCAGCCCAGCCCTGCCGCTGATTTGTTGTCTCCCTTGTGCTTCTGGGTGTCTGTCTGTTCTCCCTTTCTTTGGAAGGAAGGTGTCTGCTCGGGGGGCCCCCTGCCTGCCCACTTCGCTCAACGGGGGTTGTTTCCCTTTTGGAGGCTGAGTTGTCTGACGCCTCGATCAGTTTTGGACAGAAAAACCCCTTTTGCAAGATGCTTGCGCTTTCCCCGTATATACCCCCCCCACACACACGGATGTGTGTTTCCGTCCGTGTGTGTCTGTGAGTATCTATATGTACATAGATACACCCATAGATACTCACATGCGCGCACGTAGACATCGACACAGACACGTGGATATCTGTGCACGTAGGCACATGTACACGGACTTCTATGGACGTGTGTGGATACACACACACGTTCGCGTATGCATTTCCGTGTGTGCGTATCTATGCACACGCATCTGCCTATAGGCACTCTAGACGCCCCCGTGCGCCTGTGTGTGCGTACGTGCACGCATGTCTACTTACATATACATGTGCGTATCCCGACACAGATGCACTCGTACGGCTGTGTGGACGTATGTACGATACACGTAGACGTCTATGGATGTGTCCATATGGATGTGTGCATGTGTGCATACACGTGTGCATATACACACGCGGATAGATGCGTCTATGGAAGCATGCACCTATGTGTACACATATACATGCACCCAAACCTGTGTGTATACATCACACGTATACTCACGTGTGCATCTGTATGCGTGGACACGTCTGCCTTTATTTGTATGTATGTGTCTATGGATACCGATGTATCTGCACATATGAGCATGTGTATTTGTGCCTGTGTATATCCGTGTATGTCTGTGCATATATGCCTGTGTCTACGTATATACACGCAAGCATACACGCACGGTAGAAACGCCTAGGCACACACGTGTGCACACAGACACATGCGTGTTTGTGAGCATGCCCTTCGAACATGTTTGTTCATACGCATGTGTGCGCGTATATATAGACACCAATATGCGTGCGTATACATATGTACAGGCGTATATGCACATGCGTATGCATTCTCTGTCTCTCTCTCTCTCTCCCCCCTTGTCCCTCTCCTTCTCCCTCTCTCTGACTTTTAAGCAGCCGGAGCCCTTCTACAACTTGACTTTCCTGCCTGGTGTTTTTGTTTCATTTCCTTCCTGATCTACTTCAAAAAGTTATTTATTCATTTAACTGGCTGTTGTCATGGAACACGGGGTTTATTTAGTGGATCCCTATTGACTCGGTCTGGTCCTCCTCACCACCACGTCCCTCAACCCCCCTCGCCCTCCTCGCTCCCCCACCCACTCACCCTTCTCCACCCCCACAGCCCTGCCACCCCAGACCTCCAGCCCGCCCGCCCGCCTTTCTGGTGTTTGTGGCCAGTTATTTTGAAATCCATATTCTCCTGACCTCAAGTGCACTTTCCCCACCCACCCCCGCATACTTGGGTTTGTTGTCTTTGGACTTTGTCACGGTCTCTACCTAGGTTGAGTTTTGTTTTCTCTTGTTGGGGGCCTGAGTGTCTCCTCCTTTTCCTTTCTTGCTCCTGGGCTTGCATGTCTGTGTCTGTGTCTGCTTTCCAAAGTCCTGCTTTGTTCTTCTAGCAGCGCTTGCCTGGTTTCACTTTGCCGGTCCCTCCCTCCCTCTCTCTCTCTTTCGGGGGAGGGAAGCTGGGGAGTCTAGGATGCCACTGGTGCCCCTCTCTCTGCCGACCCCTACTCGAGCCCCCGACCGCCTGCGTCTTCATGAAATGTACCCCCCACCACCACCCTGGAATCACTTGGGGGAGTGCGTCTCCTTCGTGGCAGCCTCCTGAGGAGATCCTTCCCAGCTCCTTTCCCTTCCTCTGTGGCCGGCCGGCGACAGCGACCCGTCCTTGGGACGTTCGAGCCGGTTGTTGGGAGCCACCTGGCGCCCGCTTTTATATTGTCCCTCCCCTATGGAGCTTCAGCGAGGCCTTCAGGAGGATTGTGACTCAGCCGCTAGGCCCGAGTCAGAGCTCTCAGACACCGGCTATGCTGGCGGCGACAGTCGCGGTGGCTCCGAGGCTTAGGGACGTCCAGCTGTCGCCAGAGATTGCTTCTCTAGGTTTCTAGGGAGGGTGACCGTCATGGCGCTCCAGATCCGGGTTCTGGGGCAGCCTGACCGTGTCGACCAGCATCTCCACATGCCCCTGTGGCTGCGGAGACAGATGGCCCGGACCCTACCTGGGCCAGGCCACTGCGGTGGGCAGGGAGAGGGTCTTCCCTGTCCGGAGCGCCTGGACTCAGGCTGGGCAGTCTGGACTCCTCCTGGGCCTCCCTCAGGAGCGTTTGCTTCACCCTCTGCCCTGATCCGGAAGTGGAGACCGGCCCGGACTGTAGCTTGGTGGTTGCGGGAGGGCCTGCATGCGTCCAGACCCTCGGGTTCTTTCTGCCCGAGGTGTTTTCCGAGTCGCACTCCGGAGGTGGGGACCCGCCCGCCAGAGTCGTGAGGGTTGGCTGGGGGAGGCGTGTGTGTGGTCCCCCATGGGGTGTGGTCGCCCAAGGCACCTCCTGGCACCCATGCGTTTTCTTTGTCAAAGTCCTGATGGGTCCGGAGATGTGGATGGACCAATACATAGTAAAACACAACACCAGGTATCACCTGAGACTCAAGTTGCAGCCCTTACCCTCATGGGGCTAGAAAAGACACTCATCACAGATGGAGTGCCTTTATTTTCCATGGGTAAGACCAAGCCACCATGTGTCCTTTGGAAATTGCAAAAAAGCCTCCACTGGGCTAACTCCACCCCTGCAGGATTTTTATTAAGGACACAAAAACACTCTACAGGTACCAGGCCTATCCCTTCAAGGAGGGGATTTCTTAGCATTGACAGCCTACCTGCAAGATTCCAAATCCTTTCATATTGTTCTAAATCTGCAAAAGAATCAGAGGCTAGTAGTGCATCATAGAATGCAGCCCTTAGATTACAGTGTTCTACTAAATCTACACTGTAGGACACAGCCTTTATAGCACCCAGCTTTAAATCTACATCATCGGACACAGTCTGAATCTACGTCATAGAGCACAGCCTAGTTCGTAACCAGTTGGAAACCATAACCAACAATGTATGCACTAGGATTGGGAAACAACTCTGACTTGCAATAGACAAGTCTGCATTCAGCACCAATTTAAACCAAGACCATTACTCTGTGCATTAGCTGATGATCAGTGAATTGCACGTTCTACATGGGGCCTCTGATCCCTGATTGGGCTCTTCAGGTGGGTACCTTGGTCTGAGCCCTATTCACAGCAGAAAAGAGCATCGTCTACAGGAACATCCTTGGGCACCATGTAATCTTCTAACTGAATTGCCCATATATCTGGCTGTGGGTGCTTCACAAACTTGGTAAACTGATGTTCTGGTGTCAGTTGCCTCCGTAGCTCTAGGAGAAGAGCATTCTGCCAGCTGCCAGGAAAACAGATTTCATTTGCATTCTTATCACCCAATGGGGCCTTTACCAGCTCTGGCCTCATTTGGATTTTTCACACTTCTAAGCCCCTTTGCCTGCTGCCATCCCTCTGTTTCTCCCAAGCTAGTCACCACCCAGGTCACCTTACAGAGGAGGCACCCCACATAGGGTGCAAGAATAGCAGTCAGGGATCCAAAAGTGGTGGATGGGGCATTGTTCAAAATGGCATCTCGGATACCACCAGTAAAACACTCATTCTGAGCCTCTGGATATTTAGCATTGTGTTAAATATCGACTGCTTTGTGCCCAGTTGTCTCACGAGTTGTGTCAACTCAGAATAGGTATGCCATTTATTCACAGTATCTGGGAGCTCTGCCGCATTTGCCCACATGATGTGGATGGCAGCGTCTATCTATTCCATCAGGGGTGCGTTTGGTTAGGCAACCCTTGCAAGACTTGCCTAGCATTTTGCAACATTTGCCTAAATGAGGGGCAAGTGGTTACAGATGCCAACAATTCTATCTCATCCCCAAACAAGTGATACCATTCACGCCTGTGTCCCAGTCACAAAAACCATGTTGCCAAGGGTTCCCCAAGCGTTTGCTGAAACTGCTTTCCCAATTTGACCAAGTCCACCTGAGTATATGGTCAATACGTTGTGAACTCAGTTAGAACCAGGGCATAGTGTAGGGTACTGTTCATACTTCAAGGCAGTCAAGAAAATCCACACCACTGTGCCAAGAGCAGTCTGTGCTGCTTTTTTCAGCAAATAGGAACTCACTGCCTGCACTACCTTTCAGTGCTATCAGCTGAACCATCCACAACTTTCCAGTCTCCCGCTGGAGACCAGGCCAAGAGGATGACAGACACATGGTACCACATGCTATCTGATGGCCACTGGCTTCCTCCATCCAGTTGAGCTTCTGGCTCCCCTACAGGCTGGGTGGTATCCTGTCTATTCTTTTTCTGTGGAGCCTCAGGGTTCCTGTACCTACTTACTGTGTATCCTGACAATTACTCCAATTGTCTTGCTAATCCTGGTCACACAGTTTTCTGAACCCAGTGTAAGAAAGGTAAGCGCTAAGATACAAGAAGGACACTCAAGGAGCCATAGGAACTGCAGACAGGTTTATTGTTTCCTGGCTTGCATGGCAGCCATAACACAGCCTCTCCCCTGGCATAACACTCAGCATCCATAGCGGAACCATAACATAGTCATAGCACAACCATGACGTTGCTCCAGTGTTGCCCCAGTGCAGCAGCAGCCAGGGTTTTCACGGTGAAACTCACACAGGCACACTGCACCAAATAACCCTTCATCAAGCAAGCACCTTGCGACACACATGCTTAGTGCTGGAAGTGATGCCAGCTATTATTTAACCATGTAAAATTATTGTTTACAGAACACGGGGCAAAGGGTGTGAAAGCGTGAAGTGAGAGAGCCTGACTGGTGCCAACTTGTTAATGTGCCCACAAGGTGTTTTCCAATAAATAAATCATGGGAACAAACTCTTTCCAAACAGAGAATATGAATAAAGACACTGATATTATAGAGACAAATAAAACAGAATTGAAGAAAAGAAATACAGAGTAATATAATACTAACTGGAGAATTCAATGCAGTAGTTTCAGTAATGGATAGAATATCTAATTTAGAAAAAAGATAAGTAAATAAATAGGAAAAATGAACAATACCATTCATTAAGAAAAAGATCTAACAAACACATATTAAGCACTTCATTACACAACAGTTAAATACACATTATTCTCAATTGCACACAGAATATTTTCTAAGATAGCTCATATATCAGGCAATGAATAAGTGCCAATAAATTTAAAGTTTGAACTCCCTAAAATATCTGCCCAGCTCTAAATAAATGAAGCTACATGTCAACAACAAAGAAAATTCAAATTTTCACAAGCATGTCAAATTAAAAAACTCAAAACAGTGAATTAAAAAGAAAAATTACAGATGAAAAACAAAAACAAAGCATAACATACCCAAGACACAGCTGAAGTAATTCAAACAATCAAGATGGAGAAGTTGTGTTTATGCATCCAAAATGGAGCCAACAGGCCACCATTGATGTGGTTTCAGATATGTTCCTGCATTAATCAGAATTTGAACTTTCTCACCACAAGATATCTAAAAGTGAACTACTAGCGGCTGCTATCAGCAACCTTGCAGTTTCAAAATCTTCTCCATTTCACAATTACTGAATTATTTTGAACCCCAACATCCTTAACTAATAAGCAACGTTATTTCTTGCCATCTCCAATCCTAATTGTTGACAAATAACTTATGAAGCTTTGTGTATTTTACATTTACAAACTTCCTACATCTGTAGTCTTTGAAATAAAATTCAAGTGCTTCTTGAATCTGTGTTTCTCAGGTTGTGGCACTAAGAAACTCTAAAAAAAATAGCACCCCTTTATTTTAGTGAGCATCTCATTCCTGAAATTTTGGTTAAGAATACTAAAATTTATAAAGTAAAATCAGAGTTAAATTTGTAGGAATAAATTTCCTACACTAAAATAAAGTTAGAAAAAAATCTGAATCAAGATCTTAGGTTTATACTTTGAGTTCAGTCGCTCAGTTGTGTATGACTCTTTGCGACCCCATGAATCACAGCACGCCAAGCTTCCCTGTCCATCACAAACTCCCAGAGTTCACCCAAACTCATGTCCATTGAGTTGGTGATGCCATCCAACCGTCTCGTCCTCTGTCGTCCTTTTCTCCTCCTGCACACAATCCCTCCGAGCATCAGGGTCTTTTCCAATGAGTCAACTATTTGAATCAGTTGGCCAAAGTATTGGAGTTTCAGCTTCAGCATCAGTCCTTCCCATGAATAACCAGGACTGATCTCCTTTAGGATGGAGTGGTTGGAGCTCCTTGCAGTCCAAGGGACTCTCAAGTGCTGGGGTCCAGCCCCAGTGGATCCAGGGTAATTTGAAGTGGGGACAGAGTCAGCGACCAGGAAAGAACTATTTAATTAGAGATATAAAGAGGGATTAGGAAAGAATAGTATAGTAGGAAAATTAGTGGAGAAAAGAGGCTGAATAACTTGGTTTATGTGGAGAACCAATAAAACCCTGAGACAAGGGGTTTGCACTGCCTACATAGGCCACAGGCGTCTTCCCGGTCTCCTGGAGGAGTGGAGACACAAAGTGACTCCCCGTTCAGATCTTAGAAGCCCAGGCAAAATTAGTAGGCTCAGCGAGTTTCCACACTCCAGATGAGAATTCAGCCAGAAAAGAAGAGAACGAGAAAAGACATGAGGGAAAGCAGTCTTTCCAGGAACTGGTCTGTTTCTTTATTTTCCAGGTCCGCTTTTATACTTTGAGTTATACATAGAGATAAATGGAAAATACAAAGTCACGCGGGGTCAGCAGTCCTGACCCTTATTGAAACCATGCTTTCTTTCTGCATTCCTTCCGATATACAAAGTTCTCAGGTGATTTACATCATCTTCTGGCCAAGAAGCCTGCTAACATTTTATGACCTTTTCCTGATGATGATTAGTCAATCAGAAAACTTATTGAAGGCACCAGATAAAGTTGCATCCCTACAAGGCAGAGGTCCAGTGGGCTATAATCAAGAAAAGAATTTACTTAGCCTAAGGTCTAACGTGATTAATATTAAGGTTAATACTTATTTCTCCTATATGCTAGTTATATCAATTAGTGTGTATAAGGGGCAAGGGATATGGAGGCTTAGCAGCAAATATTGGCTCAACAATGAAACCCTCCACCAATATAATTTTTAACTAACTCGCTAATACTATACTAATAATTTTCTAACTTCTCAAAAGAATCTGTTTTTAGAAAGTTTAAAGCATTTCATGCCTCTCATGGTTGGGAGGCTGTGAACAATCACATGCGGCCGGATAAACCTGTCAGGCAGGCTAGAGAGCCATCAGAGGAGTTTTTGGACTGAAACACTCTTGTCACGCTCAGTATTCTTCACAGTCCAAATTTTACATCCATACATGACCATTTGAAAAACCATAGCCTTGACTAGACGGACATTTGTTGGCAAAATAATGTTTTTTCTTTTCAATATGCTGTCTAGGTTGGTCATAACTTTCCTTACAAGGAGTAAGCGTCTTTTAATTTCATGACTGCAGTCACCTTCCACAGTGATTTTGGAGCCCAAAGAAATAAAGTCTGACACTGTTTCCACTGTTTCCCCATCTATTTCCCATGAAGTGATGGGATCAGATGCTATGATCTTAGTTTTCTGAATGTTGAGCTTTAAGCCAAATTTTTCACTCTCCTCTTTTGCCAGGGTCCAGCCCCAGTGGATCCAGGGTAATTCGAAGTGGCGACAACGTGGTGAGGAAAAACTTATTTATTTAGAAATATGAAAGAAATTAAGAAGAACTAGTATAGTAGGAAAACTTAGTGGAGTAAAGAGGCTGAATAACTTTGTTTACGTGGAGAACTCAGGACAAGAGATTTGCACCATCTACGTTGGGCCACAGGCCCCCGTTTGAATATCGGAGGGTGCCCCGCCTTGAGCTCCCTCTCTCACAGATCTTAGAAGCCAGGGCAAGTAAGAAGACATGGCGAGCCTCCCCGCTCCAGATGGGAATTCAGCCTGAAGATAGAGTAAAGAAGACACGGGGGAAACCAGTCCAGTGATGGCCCCTCCTTTATTGTTGTAAAGGCTTTTTATACCTTTTTTTGTATATACAGATCAATGGATAATAAAAAATTATGCAGCGTCAGCAGCCCTGACTCTTATCAAGATCAGGCTTTCTCTCTGCATACCTAGATGTATACACAAATTTTAGGTGATTTACATCATCTTCTGGCCAGAAGGCCTATTAACATTTTATAGCCCTTTTCTGATAAGGGTTTGTCAACCAGAAGACTTATTTGTCTTAGAAGTGTTGTTCTTCCCAAAGTCTGGTGCCACTCTCAGAAAGCACTAAATAAAGTTACATTCTTACATAGCAAGGACATAGCAATTTATAACAGTGAAAGAAGTACAGTGATTTATAACAAAGGGAAAAGTAATTAACTCAAAAATCTAGTGTTGCTAACATCAAAACTACTATATTCCTTTTTCTATATCCCAATTACATTGATTAATATCCTTCAGGTGCCTAAAAGATAAAGAATATGGAGGCCTGGCAGCAGTCATTGACTCAACAGTGAAACCCGCCACCAATACAATTTTTAGCATTTTTAGAAAAGGCCCTGTATCTCTAAGAAGCTCTAAGCTTCGTGCCTCTCGCGGTTGGGGGCCGTAAACAATTCACAAATTGTAAAAGTCCGGGGCAACCTGTCAGGCAAGTTAGAGAGCCATCAAAGGGGTTTAAGCCGAGACATTTTTTTTTTTATATGCAGGAGACTGTTTACTGGAGCACTAAGTTAATTCCTTTTAGAGGCAGAAGAGTGGAAAGCACAGTACAATAAGGCAGGCAGACTCTGGTTTTGGGGGTAGATGTTCAGGAAAACCCAAGGGAAAGCCCTGAAGCCTGACTCGGCTTGCCCATCAGGCCTCTCCGAATGACCTTGTCATGGGTGGGATCTCCCGTGCTGGCTCCCGGCACTCTTTCACTTTCATCAAGAGGCTTTTTAGTTCTTCTTCACTTTCTGACATAAGGGTGGTGTCATGTGCATATCAGGTTATTGATATTTCTCCCGGCAATCTTGATTCCAGCTTGTGCTTCTTCCCGCCCAGTATTTCTCATGATGTACTCTGCATATCAGTTAAATAAGCAGGGTGACAACATACAGCCTTGAGGTACTCCTTTTCCTATTTGGAACCAGTCTGTCGCTCCATGTCCAGCTTTAACTGTTGCTTTTTTACCTGCATACAGGTTTCTCAAGAGGCAGGTCAGGTGGTCTGGTATTCCCATCTTTTTCAGAATTTTCCAGAGTTTATTGAACACTGCACACGTTGGGAGCATCTCCCCAAGGCACTGTCCAGATAATGATGAAACACATTATAATTAAAATTATAGAAACATCTCAGGAGTAAGGGAAGTTAAGGAGGGTTAATCAAAAGAATCTCTTCTGATAACATTATGTGCCGGGAGCCAGTGTGAGGAACTCCGCCCATGGCAAAGGTCATGAGGAAGGAGGCTTCGGCATACGCAAAGGTGGGATCGAGCCTCAGGAAACCCCCTGTTCCTGAGCATCTACCCACCAAACCAGAGTCTGATTTATGCTCTCACCTACAACTCTGACTTTACAGGGGGCTCTCCCCCATCACCATTTCTCTTGGAGAAGGAGTTAACTTGCAGCTCCAGTTAATAATAATTCCTGGGCGTGACAGGAGTGTTTCAACTTACAAACTCCTCTGAAGGTTCCCACTCTGCCTGAGTGGGTTCGTCCAGCCAGATGAGACTTTTTACAGCCTCCCAACCGTGAGAGGCACGAGATGATTTAAAACTTTCTAAATACAGACTCTTTTGAGAAGTTAGAAAATTACTAGCATAGTATTAGTGGGTTGATTAGAAATTATATTGGTGAAGGGTTTTTCATTTGTTGAGCCAATATTTGCTGCTAAATCTCCATATTCCCTGCCCTTATAATGAATATAACTAGCATATAGGAGAAATAAGTATTAACCTTTAAGATTAATCATGTTAAACCTTAGGCTAAATAAATTCCTTTCTTGATTGTAACCCACTACAACCTCACTCTATAGGAATGCAACTTTATGTGGTACCTTCAGAGAGTGGCGCCTGGTTTAAGAAAAAACACCCTTGGAAAAAATAAGTTTTCTGGTTGACTGACCGTTATCACAAAGGGCCATAAAATGTCAGTAGGCTTCATGGCCAGATGATGCAAAACCCCTAAGACCTTTGTATAATTTTATATGAAGCACCTGATTGTGACAAGGGTCGGGTCTGCTGACCCCGTGTCGCTCTGTATTCATCCCTATGTATAACAAGAAGGATATAAGCAAACCTGAAAAATAAAGAAATCGGATCAATTTCTGGAAAGACTGATTCCCCCGTGTCGTTCTGTCTTTCCCCTTCTGGCTAAATTCCCATCTGGAACGTGGGAACTCACCAAGCTTGCTAATTTTGCCTGGGCTTCTAAGATCGGACCAGGGAGACCTCAGTGCCTCCTCTCCTTTGGGAGAACGGAAAGACGCCTGTGGCCTACATAGGTGGTGATTGGTATTCCACGTAAACCAAGTTATTCAGCCTCTTTTTCTCCACTAATATTTCCTACTACACTATTCGTTTCTAATCTCTCTATATATCTATAATTAAATAATTTTTTTCCTAGGACGCCTATTCTGTCTCCCCTTCAAATTACCCTGGATCCACCGGGGCTGGACCCCAGCAATTATGTGACCAGTATCCTTTATATCATGGGTATAATATCTCCCATCTTCACATGGTATAATATCTGCCTCAGGAAAGCACCTTGCACCTCAGGAAAACATTCTTGGTTTGCATTATACAATGTTGCTCAGTCACTTTCTTTTCTATTGTGCTTTAGTTCTAATAAGCATATTCCATGGGTAGAAAAGTGGAGGAAATTAAATATTTCTATTTGTGAATTAGGCAAATTTTGGATGCCTATGTAGTTTATTCCTTTTCAAATACTACTTTCTAAAAGTGAAAAAGTGCACTTGTAGTTAGAGTTAAAATACACATATGTTAAAAAGTAGAGTTCTTTATAATCATTTACTCAATGGACATGAGTTTGAGCAATCTCCAGGGGACAGTGAAGGACAGGGAAGGCTGGCATGCTGCAACACATGGGGTCACAAACATTAATTATTTTCAACACATAATCAGTAATACTTTCTAAATTATTGGTATAACATTATTAATGTTACAAATTTTTATTGATTTTTTGCCCAGGGAGCCCTAACATGGGGCAGCCCAGCAACTGCTTGCAAAGACCTCCCATGGCTGTTTTCTTCCTTCTGCCAGAGCTAGCTTTGCTCTCCACCCAAGCATTGGGCATGCCAGGGGCTGGCCCGCCACCCCTCACCAGGGGCCCATGGGAGGTGCCAGGTCCCCTCAGCTAGGTGACCCCTGCATGGCACCCCGATGTGGTGTTGATACACTCCCGAAGCCTCCTTCCCTACGGGCAATACTGTGCTGACCTAGAAATGTGTTTGCAAGGCTAGGAAAGTGTAGGGTGACACACGACCCTGACTTGGGAATTGAGGCTCTTGGAGCAGGCTTGGTGGTCTGACCTCTGAGGAGCCAAACCCCAGCTGTGAGGAGAGCCCTGAAAACACATTCTCTCACCTGCCTTTCCTTCCTCCAAGATAGATAGCTTTCCCAGTCTCTTGTGTGCTGAGAGTCACACAGGGCTGGAATGCACTTGCTTTAATGTTGTTATTCAGTAGCAAATGCCCCTGAGGTCCTGCACCTAGGTTGGGCTCCCACACTCACAGGCAAATCAAAGTGACCTCCAAATGAGTAAGCTCTTTGCATCAAGTGGCCAAAGTATTGGAGTTTCAGGTTCATATTTGTCCTTCCAATGTATATTCAGGCCTGATTTCCTTTAGGATGGAGTGGTTTGGTCTCCACAGTTCAACAGCACCAAATCTTTGGTGGTCAACTTTCTTTATAGTCCAGCTTTCACATCCATACATGACATATGGATAAACCATAGCTTTGGCTAGGCAGATCTTTGTTGGCAAAGTAGCATCTCTGCTTTTTAGCATGCTGTCTAGTTTGGTCATCACTTTCTTTCCAAGTCGTAAGCATTTTTTCAGAGGAGGCAATGCCAACCCACTTCAGTACTCTTGCCTGGAAAACCCCATGGATGGACGAGCCTGGTAGGCTGCAGCCCATGGGGTCGCTAAGAGTGGGACACGACTGAGCGACTTCACTTTCACTTTTCACTTTTATGCATTGGAGAAGGAAATGGCAAACCAATCCAGTGTTCTTACCTGGAGAATCCAAGGGACAGGGTAGCCTGGAGGGCTGCCTTCTATGGGGTCGCAGAGAGTCAGACACGACTGAAGTGATTTAGCAGCAGAAGTAGCAAGCCTCTTTTAATTTCATGGCTGCAGTCGCCATCTGCAGTGACTTCCGAGCCCCCCAAAATAAAGTCTGCTGCTGTTTCCACTGTTTTCCCACCTATTTGCCATGAAGTGATGAGGCCAGTTGCCATGATCTTAGTTTTCTGACTGTTGAGCTAAGGTAGCTCTCACACTCTCCTTTTTCAGTTTCATCAAGGGGCTCTTTAGTTCTTCTTCCCTTTCTGCCATAAGGGTGGTGTCATCTGCATATCTGAGGTTATTGATATTTCTCCTGGCAATCTTGATTCCAGCTTGTGCTCCATCCAACCCAGCATTTCTCACGATGTAGTCTGCATATAAGTTAAATAAACAGGGTGACAATATACAGCCTTGACAAAATTCCTTTTCCTATTTGGAACCAGTCTGTCGTTCCATGTCCAGTTCTAACTGTTGCTTCCTGACCTGCATATAGATTTCTCAAGAGGCAGGTCAGGTGGTGTGATATTCCCATCTTTTTAAGAATTTCCCCCACTTTATTGTGATCCACACAGTCAAAGGCTTTGGCATAGTCAATAAAGAAGAAATAGATGTTTCTCTGGAACTCTCCTGGTTTTTCCTTGATCTAGTGGATGTTGGCAATTTGATCTCTGGTTCCTCTGCCTTTTCTAAATCCAGCTTGAACATCTGGAAGTTCATGGTTCATGTATTGTTGAAGCCTGGCTTGGAGAATTTTAAGCATTACTTTACTAGCATGTGAGATGAGTGCAACTGTGAGGCAGTTTGAACATTCTTTGTCATTGCCTCTTTTGGGGACTGGAATGAAAACTGACCTAACAACCTAGAGGTTTTCAATTGTATGTGCTAAAAGAACCGGCTTTGCAGTTTCCAAGAAAAAAAAAAGTTTCATTTTAACCAATTTTCTCTCAAATCTAAGGAATATCATGGCCATCCTGCATCAAAAAGTCATCTTTCCTTTATGTAGTCATAGTTTCATGCCTAAATTATAGACCAAATAATGTTCAAATTGACTCTGATACCAGAGGCAGATCAGCTGATAAAAAGCTTGGATTGTCCCTCTGGAGGGAAGTGAGACCTTGGCCCCATCAGAAGAATCTGAGGGATTAAGGGAATTTGCAGGGAAAGCTTGGTCCATTGCCAGAGTCCAGCCTCAGTGGATCTAGGGTAATTCGAAGTGGGGACAGTGTGGCGAGAGAGATATATAGATTTAGACAGAGATAAGGAAAGAATGTTGTAGATAAGAAAATAGAGGAGAGAAAGAGGCTGATATTCCTTTGTTTACACAGAGAGCCAATAAAACTCCGAGACAAGGAGTTTGCCCTGTTCACAGAGGCCACAGGTGCCCTCCTGGTCTCCCGAGGGAGTGAAGACGCAGAACGTCTTCCCGTTCAGGTCTTAAAAACCCAGGCAGATAAGTGAACGCAGGGAGCCTCCATGCTTTCTTTTTCAGGGATCAGCCTGAAAAAGAAAAGGGATCAGCCTGAAAAAGAAAGTAAGAGAGAGGAAAAAAAGAGACACGGGGTGACCAATCTTCTTTGAGTGAGGCCCGTTATTTTATTTTTAAAAGGACTTTTATACCTTTCCCACAAATGATATTGTGTATATTATCTTCTGGCCTTGGAGGCCTGTGAAACATTTTATGACCCTCCTTTGATAAAGACTGCTCAACCAGAAAACTTATTTTCCCTCAAAGTGTTTTTTCTTTATATTTCTAATCTATGTCAGCCTCAGAAAGTATCAAACAAGGTTACATTTCTCACGGAGCAAAGGTGCAGTAACTTACAACAAAGAAAGAACCAATTAGCTCAAAAGTCTGATGTGGTTAATTTCAAGGCTACACTTGTTTTTCTTACATTCCAACTATGTTAACTAATGCACTCCCAGGTGCAGAGTGGATAAGGGATATGGGAACTTGGCAGCAAGCATTGGCTCAACAGTGAAATCTTACACCAGCACTATTCTAACAGCTTTTAACTCTTTGAAAGGCTCTATGTTTTAGGCTTCCCGTGCCTCTCACAGTTGAGGGGCTGTAAACAATCACATTCGTAGCTGTAAGAGTCTGGATAAACCTGCCAAGCAAGCTAGAATGCTAACAGAGGGGGTTTGATTTGAAATATTCCTCTCATGTCCAGGAGAGTTATTAGCTAGAGCCCTAAGTTGATTTCTTCCAGAGAATGGTGGTCGGGGATAGCCCCCTGTTAATGCCAGAAGAGTTGGTGAAAGGCACAAAATAGTAAGACAGACAGATTCTGGTTTTGGGGTAGGAGCTTGAGAAAGGGGGCCCCTCGAGGCCTGATCTCACCTTTGCCCGTCAGGCTTCTTCCTCATGACCTTTGCCATGGGCGGGATTCCCCACGCTGGCTCCTGGCAGTCCATCCTACATGTACCATAATCTTAATTAATGCTTATTTACTTTACTGAAGTAAAAAATTATAAAAACAAATATAAATCACTGAAAGGTAAAGAAATTCATAATCTGTGATCGAAAACTTCATTCTAAGAAAACTGTGTTCTCTTAACCTAGAGAGTAGACTAAATTCCAGTCTAGGGCCAGCTTACCAGATAACAAACAAAAAGAACAACTGTTTATGGGTAAGCTTAGAAAAGTCTTTTCCATATATCTTGAAGGAGCAGTATTTTTGCAAAGGCATCAGTGTGAAACCATAGAAGGCATGCTTAAAACGTGATTAAATTGAAACTGACAAAGTAATCTGGTCATTGCTGTGACTTGAAACACTTGAATATGATAGCTAGAATTATAACTGACAGCATTTTACCAGAACATATCAGATTTTCATGAATGTCACATAATTCCTAGGACATCTATACTAGTATCATCAACCATACAATATAACTTGAGAAGATTCATCACTCTTTCTGACAACACTTCCCATGTAGTTTAACATGCCAAATGAACTCAAGTTGTTAAATATCGCTCTTTGGGAGCTCTCAGGGGCCCTCTGAAGCATCTCAAAGTTAGCTAGAAGTCAAGTTACTGTGAAACAATACTTCTCCACTTAGCCAAAATTAACAATAGATTTCAAAGGTAAACCTGGAACAGATCACTTAAGAGGTAAAGAAACTTAAAATCCATTAGCAAAGGCAGTTCAACATCTCAAGAAAGCTTGTACAAGGCACAAAACTCTTTTCTGGGGGTTCATTTTCCATAAAACCTCCTTATCTCTTTCTGTACCCATTCCTTTGCTTCTCTCATCCTGGAACTGCCACCTGTAAGTCAGAACTACTTCTTTTCCCTTTATAAAATGCAATTTCATTCCTCATACCTTCTTTAATAACAAGACATACATTTTCCTTAGGCAACCAAGAGATGACTTTTATATTGGCATTCTATAGGTTGGCGAACATACACATCAGTGATAGTATAAAAAAATTGATTTCTTATAGTGAACATCTTAGGATGGC
Source organism: Ovis aries (assembly GCF_016772045.2). Taxonomy (NCBI): domain Eukaryota; kingdom Metazoa; phylum Chordata; class Mammalia; order Artiodactyla; family Bovidae; genus Ovis; species Ovis aries. Next base: position 37,392 of record NW_024599831.1, on the reverse strand, counting down.
ACCAGACACTATTCAGGATAGTAAAAAATCTCTTTAGTTTCTGTGTAAGAGGAAGGTCCTATCAAGTACTGAATGTTTCAGAACCTTAATTTTTTTGGAAATGACCTAGCTATTCAATACACTGTTGTCACTTCAGTTCAGTTCAGTTCAGTTGCTCAGTCGTGTCCGACTCTTTTCGACCCCATGAATCGCAGCACACCAGGCCTCCTTGTTCATCACCATCTCCCAGAGTTCACTCAGACTCACATCCATCGAGTCAGTGATGCCATCCAGCCATCTCATCCTCGGTCGTCCCTTTCTCCTCCTGCCCCCAATCCCTCCCAGCATCAGAGTCTTCCAATGAGTCAACTCTTCTCATGAGGTGGCCAAAGTACTGGAGTTTCAGCTTTAGCATCATTCTTTCCAAAGAAATCCCAGGGTTGATTTCCTTCAGAATGGACTGGTTGGATCTCCTTGCAGTCCAAGGCACTCTCCAGAGTCTTCTCCAACACCACAGTTCAAACGCATCAATTCTTCGGTGCTCAACCTTCTTCACAGTCCAACTCTCACATCCATACATGACCACAGGATAAACCATAGCCTTGACTAGACAGACTTTAGTCGGCAAAGTAATGTCTCTGCTTTTGAATATACTATCTAGGCTGGTCATAACTTTTCTTCCACGGAGTAAGCGTTTTTTAATTTCATGGCTGCAATCACCCTCTGCAGTGATTTTTGAGCCCCCCAAAATAAAGTCTGACACTATTTCCACTGTTTCCCCAACTATTTCCCATGAAGTGATGGGACTGGATGCCATGATCTTCATTTTCTGAATGTTGAGCTTTAAGCCAACTTTTTTGCTCTCCTCTTTCACTTTCCTCAAGAGGCTTTTTAGCTCCTCTTCACTTTCTGACATAAGGGTGGTGTCATCTGCATATCTGAGGTTATTGATATTTCTCCCAGCAATCTTGATTCCAGCTTGTGTTTCTTCCAGTCCAGTGTTTCTCATGATGTACTCTGCATAGAAGTTAAATAAGCATAGTGACAATATACAACCTTTCCTACTTGGAACCAGTCTGTTGTTCCATGTCTAGTTCTAACTGTTGCTTCCTGACCTGCATACAGATTTCTCAAGAGGCAGGTTAGGTGGTCTGGTATTCCCATCTCTTTCAGATTTTTCCACAGTTTATTGTCATCCATACAGTCAAAGGCTTTGGCATAGTCAATAAAGCAGAGATATTCAGGTAAACAAAATCTGGAGAAACTACTGTAAGTTCAATTCAGTTCAATTGCTCAGTCGTGTCTGACTCTTTGCAACCCCATGGACTGCAGGATTCCAGGCTTCCCCATCCATCACCAACTCCAGGAGCTTCCTCAAACTCATGTCCATTGAGTCAGTGATGCCATCCAACCAGCTTATCCTCTGTTGTCCCCTTTTCCTCTGCCTTCAACTGAGACTATTATAGACAGTTATTTTAAAGTATAATTATTTTAATAATTTATCTAAAAGCTCATACCACATTCACATTTTTTAGGAGTTTTTGTTTTGTTTTGTTTTGTTTTTAGAGGTCCTTTCTTTGTTGACAAGCTGTTAGGGGAAGCACGCTGATTGAAACCACCCACCCTGGCCAGGCACCATAGTAACCATTTGCATGAGTTGTTTCATGACGAGATCCTGATAAGGAATATGGAACTAATAAGCCACCATCAACCAGAAGAGTTTGGGAAAGATCTAAAGGAGACACCGCATGTCCGTCCACTTCCCAGAATCCCTCTCGCTAGCATCCATTTTGGCTGACTGATGCGTGTGCCACCAGGAAAGACTCTGAATTAGAATGATTGGCCAAAGACCACCTGGAAACTATTCCCATCAGCATAAAACCTGAGACTGCGAGCCACACGGCAGAGTAGTTCTCCTGGGTTCCCTTCCCCTACTGCTCTCCACCCGGGTGCCCTTTCCCAGTAATATATCTTGCTTTGTCAGCACATGTGCCTCCTTGGACAATTCATTTCTGAGTGTTAGACAAGAGCCCACTTTTGGGCCCTGGAAGGGGTCCCTCTTCCTGCAACAAAGCTTGTGACAGATATAACAATATAGAAATATTTAACTTATAGTAAACCTAGGCACTATGAAAATTTTATGCTTAATGTTAATGACTCTTAGACATGTCTATATTAGAAAAAAATAAATACTATATATTTAATATTGATTATTTCCCAGTTTACATGAATCCAAAATTCATTTAGGTCAATTTTTTTCTTGTATTTAGAATTGTTTGATTTGTATGTGTTTCCTTTTCTTTAGATTATTTAAATAAGAACTCACAACTTCAACAATATGATCAAAAAACAGAAGACTCACCCTGAGACATACATAAATCCACATAGACAGACAGAGATCTTCTAGTTTTCCGCCTAAGATTTAAAATATCTCTTTGACCTCCTTTTTGTTGGAGAGGGGGCTTGAAGTTCTCTTTTGCCAAAGGCTAAGGTCTCAGGCAAAGTGCAGTGTTTTTCAAGGCAAGGGTTAACTTCAAGCTTTGCCCTAGGCAGGGCTTTTTAACAAGCTAATTGTGTGTGTGTGTTTTACAGTGTTTTTAAAACAAGCTCTGGCCAGTTTTATTAAAGAAAAATTGTACATGATTTACTTTTCACCAGTCTGTTCTGGCATGCTTCTAATAATATCAAAATCACCTGGATCAATGATTGCCAGTGTGCATACTCTGTAGTATTTTCCACATGCTGTGCCCAATTCAATATTATTGCCACTGTAGTGATGGACACCAGTTTTGGCCAACATGGCGTAATACTCTATTTTAGATTTCCTCAAGGCTGGGCAGTTGTTGGCGAGGATGACCAGTTTCACTTTGCCTTGTCTGATCATTTTCAGAGTCTGTTTGTACCCCAGCACGTCCTTTCCACTTTTCATAACCAGCTGGAGCCTAGAGTTGATCGACTCCAGTGACTTTTTCATCTTCTTTGTGGCCACCATCTTCCTGCCTTAGATGCGGGACGCCCCCAACCAAGAGCAGCCGCCAAGATGGCCGGGGAGCAAGAAAGGAAGCTAATTGTTTTTAATTGCATTTGCAAAGAACCAGCTTTACCGTTTCCAAGAAAAAGAAAAAAAATTATTTTAACCAATTTTCTCCGGTTCTATAGAATATCATGTCCATCCTAGGTCAGGTCATCTTTCTTTTCTGTAGTCATAGTTTTATCCCTAAATTATAGACAGATCAGCTGACAAGGTTTCTGTAGCTGAACCTGCGGAAGGATCATTAACCTGGTCTGTTCCGAGAGCGGTGCGGTGGCCTCGTGAGCCTCTCCTCCAACCGTGCGGCGCTGGATAAGAAGGTAGGGAGGGAAAGACGTTTGGAAGGTGGCGCGCCCTGGGTGGGCGGTTGGGCCCGGCGGCCTTTCCGGTGGTAGGGGATGAGGGCCTGCGCGAGAAGGTGGGGGGCGGCGTGCAGAGTGGGGGTCGGGTGGGAAAGGCAGCTCTCCTCCGCCTTCCCATCTGCTCCTCTGCACCTCCATCCCTGGCCGGGTGCCACCGTTGCCCTGCGCCCACTGGCGTCCTCTCCGGTGTCCCTCTTCTGCTGGACCTCCTGGCCAGTTCCTTAGAGGTTAGGTCTGATGGTTCGGGGCGGGGCTAGGGGTGTTCAGCCCGCCCCCACCCCACCCCTGCGCCTTTTCCTGTGGCGCAGGCCAGGACTGCCTTCCCCCTGGCCGCGGACCGCATGGTGCGGATCCTCCAGTCACGTCTCGGTGGGCTATGCGGCGTGATGGGTGGTGGTTCCCCGCCGCGGGGCCGCTTGCCTGCCCGTCGGCTCCCGCCGCTGGCCCTGGATGGGTCTGCCTTGGCCGGTCGTCCGTGTGCGCTGCTCTGGGCCTGCCACGTGGTCACCAGGCGCCTCCCCACGCCCTCCGAGTCTCGGGGCTTGCTCCCAACCCCCCTTCCCCACGTATCCTGTGGCTGTCTTGTCTGGTTCTCCCGCCCTCTTGCCCCCTTACCTCTGTTGTGTCCCTTGCCCGCTTGGAGCCACACTTCCTTTCGGAGCCCCTTGCCTCTGCCCTTGGTGGTGGGGGGAGAAGGGTGCCTGGGGCGCTGGTAGGGGCCCCGGTAGTTGAGGGGAGAGGACCAGGTCGGGGGGTCAGCTGTATGGGTGTGCGAGGTGGTGGTGGAGGGCTCTGCCCTATTTCGGGGGGATGTGAAGGTGGTCATCTAGCATCGGCGGGGACCTCCGTGCTGCCGTCGACCAGCGCACGGTGGGGCCCCAAGCGTCATGGGCCAGCAGCCCCGAGGCCCGTGGGCGGGGACATGGTGGTGGTTGATGTAGGGGCGGTGTCCCGTGGGGCGCACTGTGACCCTCGCCCACCTCCCCCTTTCCAGGTACCTAGCGTGTGGGGCTTCCCTAGTGGCTCAGATGGTAAAGCATCTGCCTGCAGTGCGGGAGAGCAGGGTTCGATCCCTGGGTTGGGAAGATCCCCTGGAGAAGGAAATGGCAACCCACTCACTCCAGTACTCTTGCCTGGAAAATTCCATGGATGGAAGAGCCTGGTAGGCTACAGTCCATGGGGTAACAAAGAGTCTGACATGACTGAACGACTTCACTTCACAGCTGATAAAAAGCTTGGGTTGTCTCAGTGGGGTGGGTTTGCTCCTGGATGGATTTCACCTGGTGGCAGTAGCGAGGCTCGCGGTCCTCTCCTAAAAGTGGGTGTATGGGCAGAGCACACCTGGCCCACGTTGGGGGCGGAGAGCTGTGGGTCCCAGGTCTCAGGGGTCTCCATTGCAGCTGGGAATGCCCATTTCGGAGGCTCCTGGGTCCCCATCGATCAGCATCCAGTGAGCAGAGCAGAGGGGTGCGGACCACAGGTAAAGGAACTGGGGCTCCATGGCACAGGGTGGAGCAGGGAACCCCGTATTCTGCCCTCTCTGTTGCACAGTCTCGGAGTCCCCTAAACTGGTGGTCACAGAAAGGCCTTGCCACTGGGGTCAAGGCCTTTACCACTTTACCCCTTCGCATAAATCTCAGACCCACACAGTTTTCCAAAGCAGCCTAGAGCCTGCAGTGAGGTCCCCAGGAAGTACAAGGGATTGACCCTGCCTGGCGATCTCACCTGCTGGGACTCCACAACCCCTACTCTGGCCAGCTGGCCCAGCCCTACTACCAGCAGTTTGCAGCCCAGAGGGCCCTTGACCACCTGCTGGGATGGAACAGGGAAGGGTCCACGAATTGCACCCTAGAAACTTAGTACGGTGCATGGGTTTAAAAAACTGGTGGCCACTCAGGCAGAAAAAAAGGGAGGAGGGCACATTGCTGCACTTTAATGGTGGAATCTGTGGCTGCTGAGAGGGGGCCTTACATGGGGACCCTGTGCAATAAGTGTGGTGTTTTAGAACTCAATAAATAGAACATGTAAAAATTTTAAAGTATGTAGTGCTTTAATTAAAAAAAAGAAGCTCCAAGTTTTTTAGCAAATTGAGGTCTAAAAATTGAAGGCCTATTTTCCTTCCACTGTGGCATTCTATGAAGAAATGTGAGGTTGTTTTTTTTTTTTTTAAGAAAAGAGTCAGAAAAGTGAGGGAAACAGAAAGCCCAGAGGTGCCCCTGTAGTTTGGTGAAGGCCTTAGGAGGTCACTTGTAAATGCTGCTGGCTGTCGGGAGGCAGTCTCTTCCTGTGGCTGAGGGGCACAGAGCTCTGCAAGCTTGCCCTTTTCATGGATGTTCATGTTTGTGGAAATCCAGCTTGGAGCCATCTCCTGATGTGAAAGAACTTCCCAGACTAGACCCCTAGGCAGATCCCTTAGGGCCAGGGACTCCTTCCTTCACTGTATTTATCTGTTTGACTGAAAAGCAGCAATGACATTTTTCTTTAAATCTGGTCTATCATTCAGGCCTTGGAGTAATATTTCCCATCCCTCTTGATAGGCTTGGGTTCCAGGAATGAATTATAGTCAGTTGTCCATTGCCGGGAGCCAGCATGGGGAATCCCGCCCGTGGCAAAGGTCATGAGGAAGAGGCCTGACAGGCAAAGGCGAGATCAGGCCTCGAGGGAACCCCCCTGGACCTTCTTGACCATCCACCCCCAAAATAGTCTGTCTACCTTATTGCATTATGCCTTTCACCAACTCTTCTGACATTAACCGGAGGCTATCCCCCATCACCTTTCTCTGAAAAGAGTTAACGTAGAGCTCCGGTTAATAAGTCTCCTGGGCATAACAAGAGTGTTCCAGTCCAAAAACTCCTCTGATGGCTCTCTAGCCTGCTTGACAAGTTTATCCGGCCTCTTACAACCACGCATATGATTGTTCACAGCCTCCCAACCATGAGAGGCACAAGCCGCTGTAAACTTTCTAAATACAGAGTCTTTTGAGAAGTTAGAAATTATTAGTGTAGTATTAGTGCATTGTTAGAAATACACTGGTGGAAGGTTTCATTGTTGAGCCAATATTTGCTGCCAAGTCTCCATATCCCTTGTCCCTTATATACATTAATTGATATAACTGGCATATGGGAAAATAAATAGTAGCCTTTGATATTAATCATGTTAGACCTTAGGCTAGTAGATTCTTTTCTTGATTATAGCCCCCTGCACCTTTGCCCTGTAGGAATGCAACTTTATCTGGTGCCTTCAGAGGGTGGTACCTGGTTTAAGAAAAATCAACCTTGGAAAAAATAAGTTTTATGGTTGACTGACCATTATCAGAAAGAAAGGGTCATAAAATGTTAGCAGGCCCCCTGGCCAGAGATGATATAAAACCACCTAAGACCTTTGTATGCATGCATAAAGAGTGCCTGGTCTCAATAAGGGTCATGCCTGTTGACCCCGCATGACTTTGTACTATCTATTGATCTCTATGTACAACTTAAAGTATAAAAACTTTCCTGAAAAATAAAGAGATGGACCAATTACTGGAAAGACTGGTTTCCCCCGTGTCTTCTTTTCTTTCTTTCATTTTCAGGCTAATTCCCATATGGAGCACAGAGGCTTGCCATGTATACTTGTTTCCCCGGGCTTCTAAGACCCACATGAGAGGGAGCCCAAGGCAAGGCACCCTCCGCTATTCAAGTGGGCGCCTGTGGCCTACGTAGACAGTGCAAGTCCCTTGTCTTGGGGCTTTATTGGTCTCCTGTGTAAACCAAGGAATTTCAGCCTCTTTTCTCCTCTATTTTCTCCACTACACTATTCTTTCCTAATCTCTCTGTCTCTAAATAAATAATCTTATCTAATCACCGATGCCGTCCCTGCTTCAAATTCCCTGGATCCACAGAGGCTGGACCCCAGTAGTCCATGATTTTACAGATGAGGAAACTGAGACCCAGAGAGGGTGGAGGACTATCCAAGGGAGAATGGGATACCCTTCCAGGGACTGCCAGGAGCCAGCGTGAGGAATCCCACCCATGACAAGGTCATGTGGCAGAGGCCTGATGGGCAAGGTGAGTCAAGCCTCAGGTTTTCCCCCTGGTATTTCCTGAGCATGTACCCCAAAAATAAGAATCTGCCTGCCTTGTACTTTTCCACTCTTCTGACACACTCGGGAAAAAGTTAACTCAGGGCTTTAGTCTTCTGCATTTGAAAGGGTGTTTCAATCCAAAAACCCCTCTGATGACTTTCTAGCCTGCCTACAGGACTCGTACAGCTGCGCATGTGATTGTTTGCAGCTTCACTGCAGGAGGCTCAGTAAGCTTAAAATATTCTAGGAATGTAGGGGCTTCCGAGGAGTCAAAATCATTAGAATAAGACTGATTAAAGGTTTCATTTGTTGAGCCAACACTTGCTGCCAAATTTTCATATCTTTTATTTGTAGATATAGTTGGTATATAGAAAAACAGGTAGTAGAGCTGGTATTAGCAAGATTAGATCTTTGAGTTAAGTACTTTCTTTGTTATAACCCACTGCATCTTTGTTCTACAGGGATGTAATTTATTTAGTACTTTGAGGGTGATGCAGAGTAAAGAAAAAACACTTCTATGGAAAAGGAGTTTTCCGGTTGGTAGACAATTTTCCAGGAAGAGAGCCATAAAAATGTTAACAGGCCTCTTGGCCAGAAGATAATGTAATCCACCTGAGACCTTTTGTATATGGGAAGATATGCAAAAAGAAAGCCTGGTCTCAATGAGGGTCAGGACTGCTGCCCCTGCATAACTCTGCATATTCCATTATTTCTTTATGTACAACTTGGGGTATATAAGCTGATTTTGAAAGTGGAGTCTTTGGAGTCTTGCACCGATACTGGGCTTCCCCATGTCTTTCTTTTCTCCCCCTTTTTTGCTGAATTCCCATCTAGAGCGGGGAGGCTCACCACATATACTTACTTGCCCTGGCTTCTAAGACCCACGCGAAAGGGAGCCTAAGGCGAGGCATCCTTTGATATTCAAGTGGGCGCCGGTGGCCTAATGTAGACGGTGCAAACCTCTTGTCTCGAGGTTTTATTGGTTTTCCCCGTAGACCAACTTATTCAGCCTGTTTTTCTCCACCTAAATTTCCTACTATACTATTTCTTCCTAATCTAATCTTATAGTTATAAATAAATAAGTTTTTCCTTGCCAACGCCATCCCCACTTTGAATTCCCTGGATCCACCAGGGCTGGACTCCAGCAAGGAACCCTGGCTCCTGGGTTTTTAATGAGCTTCTTACCCAGCATGGTCATTAATTGGCAAGTGTTGACATTGAGAATAAACTATTGGTGGAAATGTAAAAGGCTTTTTAAAAGAATGTGCCTACCAGCTGGGCATCTTTTGGAGTATTTTCATTGTACTCCCCAACCCTTGGAAAGTGCTGGACACAGATCAGATGTGTCATCATTTTTATTGAACAAGTTCAATTTAACACAGTTATATCTATAGTGTCTGCAACACTATGATATATATTAGGACAGTGATCATCATAGCTGGTACCTCATGCATCAGTAAAGAAAGAAAACTTTTTCTTAGGAAGGCTGTAACAGAACTGATAAGTTTTAAGTTTATCCCACAAGGATATTTAAAAAAAAATGAAACAAATCTCTCCGATCATCACCAAGGCTATCGGAGTTCTTTTGAGGACCCCGCGCAAGGGAGGGTCTACCTCTTGGGACACCGCTGCTTCAGCATCTCCCTAAGCCAGCGACCTGGGACAGCTGAGCACACTGGAAGTTCCTTCCTTGACCTCGGGAGTTTTCTTGAAAGACAGTTTTTTGACAGACGGGGGTGGGGGAAGGTTTTGGGATGTTTCAAGTGCAGTCCATTTACTGTGCACTCTATTTCTATTTCTGTTCCCTGGTGGCTCAGTTGGTGAAGAGTCTGCCTGCAGTGTGGGAGACCCAGTTTCAACCCCTGGGTTGAGAAGATCTCCTGAAGAAGGAAATGACAGCCCACTCCAGTATTCTTGCCCCAAGAATTCAATGGACTGAGGAGTCTTGTGGCTACAGTCAACAGGATCACAAAGCGTTGGACATGACTGAGTGACCAAACACTTATTTCTATTATTTCATCAGCTCCACCTCAGATCATCAGGCATTCGATCCTAGAGGTTGGGGGCCCTGCTTTAGTTCCCTCTTTCATCTTCTACACAGCTCCAGCCTGCTTCCTCCTTCTCTTGCACGTGCAGAACTACCTGCTGGGCTTCTCTGAATGTGGCTAAGAATCTCCTGCCCTCACTTCCTTGTCTCTGAGTTCCTTCTCCTAATTGGGTTTCCCTGATCTCCATTTAGGCACTTTTGCCCCATGTGGTGCTAGTGGTAAAGAACCTCCCAACCAATGCAGGAATTCGATCCCTGGATTGGGAAGATCCCCTGGAGGAGGGAACGGCAACCCACTCCAGTATTCTTGCCTGGAAAATTCCCATGGACCGAGGAGCCTGGCGGGCTGTGACAGTCAAGACGTGACTGAAGCAACTTAGCACAGCACACCAGAGGACGCTTGAACTGCAGGCTCATGTGATTGTTTTGGCTCCTTGGAGTCCCTTGTCATTCCACGTGTATGTTAGGGTCCGCTTGTGTATTGCTTCCTATGGGCCTAGAGAGGGTTTATTGCTTTCTACGGGCCTAGAGAGGGTAACAGGCAAGAAGGCCAGGAGTCTCCAGACACAGAAAATAGGCTGCAAGTGTCAGACTTTTAAAAAATCTCTCTTTTAAGAGGCAGGAGGAAACAAACTAGTGTTGCATTTTTCCCCTTCTCAATACGAATTTAAAAGGAGGTTTCTTTGAAAATTCTGTGTTGCCATGACAACTCCTGGCTCCACCTGAATTTAACTCTTCTCAAACCTTGAGCTAAGCAATGTATTTTTCTTATGGAAATGTTTGTCTTAAGGAACATTAATGTACCATGTATTTACCCAAGACTCTGTCTTCAGGTCGGTTCCTCCTAAAGGCTCAGAACCGACTTGACAAACCAGTGTGTCTTACTCATACCTTGTTCTCCTAATCTATGTTAATTAAACTATATTTGCTTGGAAATCTGCCTTTCTTCAAGATTCATGTCAATCATTTTATGGCCTCTGAACTGGAGTCTCCCATCTCCTTCTGAACTCTCCAGAGTCCTGGTTGGTGGTAGCTTGTTAGTTCCTTGTTCCTTACCAGGAACTTCTGTTGTAAGATGACTTCTGCAAGTGTTTTCTTTTTTCTGTTTCCTGTCAAGAGTGGGTGGTCAGTGGTTCATTTAACAGTTTGGTTTTGGTTCTCTTGTGTAAGGCCCTCCACAGAGTAAATGTATAAAATTATAATAGTCAATGTTTTAAATAATTTATATTAATACTTCGGTAAGTTGGCTTTTTTGTTGTGTGTAAGAACTGATCACCAGACCAAAGGTCATGTATATCTTTTGTTGTTTTCTAAAATTTTTATAGTTTTTTAAGTGGAATCACCTTGTTGCAAAGTTTGTGTTTATGTTCATTTCATATGTTTTTTAAGTCATTTTTTTTAGTTGATTGACCATTGCTTTACAGTATTGGTTTGATTAGTCATACACCCAATGAATTAACCATAGGTGTACCTATGTCCCCTTGCTCTTGAATCTCCCTCCCACGTCCCGCCCATTCCTGCCTCTCTAGGTTATAACAGAGCCCTAGTTTGAGTTCCCTGAGTCATACAGCAAATTCCCACTGGTTGTCTATTTACAAATGTTGGTGACTATGCATCCATGCTGCTCTCTCCATTCATCTCACCCTCTCCGTTTTGTTCCCCACCCTTGTCTGTAACTCTGTTCTCTATGCCTGCATCTCCATCACTGCTATGTGAATCATGCTGTTGTGACTATGACTGCAGAAGTATCCAATTTTTCAGCCCCCTTTCCCAAACCTTTTGGGTACATAACATGAACTAGAAGTGAACTACGTATTTATTCCATGTGTTCATTTTGGAGTCATTTCTGTAATGTCTTACACAGTGGCAGCACCATTTAATATACTTTTTTGTGTGGTAGAATACTGTTGAAGCTTTTGAATATACCCTGTGTTGCATATTCAGTCACCCACCGATGGACATTTGAGCTATTGTGAATAATGTCACTATGAATATTTGTGTGCCAGTTTTTGTTTGAATTATTAACAAATACATAGTACTATATATGAAAGAAACGACAAGGACCTACTGTACAGTTTAGGAAACTGTATTGAATATCTTATGATAATGTATAATGGAATAGAATCTTGCCGGGAGCCAGCGTGAGGAATCCCACCCGCGACAAGGTCATGCAGCATAGGCCTTGATGGGCAAGGCGAATCAGGCCTCAGGGTTTCCCCTTGGTATTTCCTGCATATGTACCCCCCAAAATAAGAATCTCCCTGCCTTATTGCGCTTTTCTACTTTTCTGATACTCTCTGGAAAAAGTTAATTCAGGGCTTCAGTCTCCTGCAAAAGAATGTCTCAGCTTAAAACCCCCTCTGATAACTCTCTAGCTTGCCTAACATGTTCCCCCGGACTTTTTACAGCTTGTGAATTGTTTACAGTCTCCCAACCACGAGAGGCACAGGAAGCTTAAAACATCCTAGAGATGCAGGGGCTTCCGAGGTGTCAAGATCATTAGAATATAACTGATTAAGTGTTTAATTGTTGTGCCAATACTTGCTGCCAAATTTTCAGATCTTTTATTTGTTGATATAGTTGGTATATAGAAAAAATAAGTAGCAACAGTAGATCTTTGAGTTAAGTACCTTCTTTGTTATAACCCACTGTGCTTTTGTTCTATAGAGATGTAACTTTAGTGCTTTAAGGAGATGCAGATGAAAGAAAAACACTTCAGAGGAAACGAGATTAACATTCATTAAGGAAGAAAGCCAAAAAGTGTTAGCAAGCCTCTTGGCCAGAAGATAATGTAAATCACCTGAGACCTTGTGTATACAAAAAGATACACAAAAAGGGTCAGGACTGCTGCCCCTGCATCACTCTGTATCTTCCATTGTGTAAAATTTAGGGTACATAAACACTTTTTAAATAATAAAGAGGAGGGGTTTTTGCACAAGCCTGGCCTCCCCCGTGTCGATTCTTTCTCTTCCTCCCTCTCCCTCCCTCTCCTTTTCAGGCTTATCCCTTGGAACACGGAGGCTCACCGAGTCTACTTACTTGCCCAGGCTTCTGAGACCCACGCGAGAGGGAGCCCAAGGCGGGGCACCCTCCGCTATTCAAGCAGGTGCCTGTGGCCCAACATAGACGGTGCAAGTTCCTTGTCTGGAACTTTATTGGTTTTCCACGTAAAGCAATTTAATCAGCCTCTTTTCTCCACTCATTTTCCTACTACACTGTTTTTTCCTAATCTAATTTTATATTTCTAATTAAATAAATTTTTCCTCGCCTATCCGTCTCCCCTTTGAATCACCCTGGATTCACCGGGGCAGGACTCTGGCAGAATCTCAAAAGGAATATATTAAAAAGACATAATAACCATGATAATTATTGTGCCAACACTATGAGTTATCATAGCACTACTCAACGTGTATTTATACATGCCACTCAAATATTCATATCTGTAAGTATATTATAAAAAATTGTATAAAAAATCAAGAATTCAAACAGAGAATAAATAAACTTCCTGTCATTGCTCATCATCATTTATGCACTATTACTACCTGCAAAACTCATTGTATAAGTGCTGGACTAGGAATTGACATTCGTGTAAACCAAGAGATTCTGATGGTGTAAGGAAGTATAACTTATTGAATTGCTTAATGAAGGGTTGAGGAACTCTATGTACATGAAGTGAATGGAAGTCAGTTTAATTGAGCCACATTCTTACTAGAGTGATAAGCTTCCACCCCACCCAACGTTAGTTCACAATTAAATCCCACAGTCCTCTGGCCTCAATGTCTGCTTCCTGCCATCCAGAAAGAAAAGATGAGGAAGTCGTGACAAAACAGGATGCTATTTTTTTTAGTTGTATTTTATCGCAGGGCTTGGCAAAAAGAGGGCCTAACCTGTTTTTAGAGTTCCATCCCAAGGGTTACTCTGGCATGTTACACATGTTGACAAACGAACTGCTGATTATTTTCAACCAAGGACAATGATCTGCACTTCAATATCTGTTGATTGAGCTGGAATAGCAGGCATCCCTTGAAGTGCAGTCCTTCATGCTGAAGTAAGTAACCCTGAAGCAATAGCCTAAAAGGAACACATTTATCATGTAGACATCACACCCCATGCATTTGTAAAATTTTTTTTCAGTTTTACCCATCATCATTGGAGGAACTGACTTGTCCCAGTAATAATTAGAGTACCCAGCATAACATTTCCTTGACTTATGAGTACTTATGAGTACACTTATGAGTACTTCTTCCAATGTTCTTTCTTCTACTTAGGTCATGAACAGTAGAAGATGATGGCAGTGGTTCTTGAAATGTATATTGATTCCTAGGTGGCACAGTCGGTAAATCATCTGCTTACCAGTGTGGGAGATGGAAGTGATGTCGGTTTGATCCCTGGGTCATGAAGATAACAATTCATACACTCGTTTTATGTCAACAAGTTTGATACTCATGAGTTTTTTTCTTCTCTATACAGGAAAGCAAATGCTGTTGAAGGACACTGAAAGAACCCTAATGTTGAAAATAACATCTGTATTGTGAACAATGCTTAGAAATCCATGAGCTGAAGCATAGTATTATGCCTGTCATCCTTGTAGTTCCCTCAGTGACATATGTTGGGAAAAGCTCTTCACTCAGGGTCCAGATTCATGAAGAAGCTGAACAGCATCCATTCATCCTTGTAGTTCCCTCAGTGGCATATGTTGAGAAAAGCTCTTCACTCAGGGTCCAGATTCACGAAGAAGCTGAGCAGCATCCATTCATCCTTGTAGTTCCCTCAGTGGCATATGCTGAGGAAGCTCTTCACTCAGGGTCTAGATTCATCCTTGTAGTTCCCTCAGTGGCATATGCTGAGGAAGTTCTTCACTCAGGGTCTAGATTCACGAAGAAGCTGAGCAGCATCCATCCTGTGCATGGACAGCCATGAGTTTAAACCTCCTGCGGATCCTGTGTGACAACCACACACACCAGCAGGGTCTATTAGTGTCATATCAATATGTTTAGTCCTATTGTATTTAAACTAAAAACATCCATATATAAATGTACATGAATTTCAGACATAACAGTGCAAATACAAAACATTCCATCCTTTGAGAAAGGGAGCAAAAATCTATGTGCTTTGCCTATTGCATTTTTATATATTAGATCCTTAAGTATTTTATTCAGCACACCCAACGGAATGATTCACAAATCTTCAGAGAAGAAAGGGTCATTTCTCTTTAACGATGAGTAGTTCAACTTCTCTCAAAGCAAAGTTATAAGTCAGTCTAATCTTGTGTGAGACCATGAACATTCAGTGTTTTCATTATGCTTGTGCTTATGACTGGAGGTCTGAGAAGGCACTTCTGGAGGTTTATTCACACCAGTCGTTCTCATATTTATCAAGTCTTTAAAGGCTGAATCACTGAAGTGTTCCTTCTACACTTGTACTAGGCTGAGCAGCAACATGCCCTTTCTCCCTAAGTGCAGTAGACGTGTTCCCAACCTGTCTGTCTTCTGTCCTCTGGAGTATGTATTGCTTGTGCTCACCACAGCCTGGTAGATGGAAATCTTCAGGATATTCAGCAAACCCTTTTTATTGCAGTCTCTTTAGGAGGTTACAACTGCTGCAAACCTCAGGATTTTACAAAGCGCTTTTTACAACCTCAAAAGTCAACACTCGTGACAGCCACAGGCTTCCATGGCCTACATGTGATTGTTGGCTTTGCTTTCATAATCATCCTGTTTCTTATACCAACTAAGATGTCACTGTATTTTTTAATTATCATTTTATCTTTGATGGTTTTCGGATCTATTATGAATTTTCCTATATATCTTCACTTATTGGTGAGGGTCTTATATTAGTAGTAGTTACTAAAACTGACTTCCAGTCAGTTAGCTGTGGTAGAATAGGGAAAAGAATGACCAACTGTATAATATTAACATTATGTATTAATATCTTATTAGTTTTATTGTTTGCAGTCATCCAATTCTAACTTTCTGAAATAAACATTCAGAAAAATCACGTCCTTTTTAATGTCCATTTGACTGTATAGGAGCATGGCAATGTTATTACATAAAATTGTTTACAGTTTCCATTATGTTTCTCCTCTTTGATGTAGATATCATCCTTTGGTTCTGTCACTAGCATTGTAAGTAAAAAGAAATTGGAAAAATTAATTAGAAATTAATTTTAAAAATTAATTAGAGCTCCTGTGGTAATTTAACTGTTAGCAATAAGTATAGAATAAAGTGAACACAGAAGAGGTTAGAGCAGACCAAATTTGAAAGATAATTTAAAAGAAAACATACAGTGTTGAATGATTACAGTA
Source organism: Ovis aries (assembly GCF_016772045.2). NCBI lineage: Eukaryota > Metazoa > Chordata > Mammalia > Artiodactyla > Bovidae > Ovis > Ovis aries. The sequence goes on along the minus strand of NW_024599831.1, from coordinate 21,606 downwards.
GGATTAAATTTATACTTATGAAGTTCCTTTATTATTATTCTAACCTTTCAGTTTCCTTTGCAGGGGTGTTAATGTACAGATTCCAGTACTATGGCTACAGTCAATAATACTACCATTATTCATGAGAGCAATTCTACTAAGTCTTAATGCTCATATCACTCAAGGTATTTTACTTTTTTTATTTTTTAATTTTTAAAAAATAACCACAAATATTTATTTCTCACAGTTCTAGAGGCTAAGAAGTTCAAGATCGAAGCACCAGCATTCCTAGTTCAGAGCTGGTGACTTACTGCTATGTTATCCCACCACAAAAGGGGTGAGGGCACTCTCTGAGGTCTGTTTCATAAGGACACTAATCCTCTTCACGAGGGTTCCACCCTCATGACATAATTATGTTAGTAGTGTTTGTAGTTTTTGAAGTCACATAAGTTGTATTCATTCAAGCAATAGTATCAAACAGCTATGGCATCAGTTATAGATGTGAATAGATACAGAATGTGAATCCATTTCACTGTGACAAGTTATTAATGAAGGTATTCTATTAATGCCGGTAACAAAGCTGTGCAGAAATAACACAATGTTTATTAAGAAAACAAAGTTTACTAATTGGTTTTATTATTCTATGTATTTAAAACCAATTTAATGACAACAGGCTTAACTTTTCATTCACTTGTATGACTATCAGCAGTTTGATCAAGTTGAAGAAGATGAGTTGTTTGTAGTCTTCCTCATCAGCTCATTCCATGTACTAGCATTAAAATCATGTAGTACATAGCTCAAACACTGTCTAGGTGTTCTTTCAGTGTTTTGTTTGATTATCATGCAGGATTATTTTCAATGTAAAAGTATGCCTGCATGAGTTAGAGCTCTGACCCCAACAGTTCATGTAGAAGCTTCCACTGAGAAATGTAGGGTTTTTGCATCAATTTCACTACTGAAATTTGTCAATGTGGTATACCACACATCACAATAAGTGTAAATAGCTTCACACGCTACTTATTTGAAATGACCATTACTCATGACATTCTCATTCATTTGAGGACTAAATATAGCCAACTTAGGCTGTGTTTGCCAAATAGACTTTGAAGTATTTTCCACATAGTCCTTCATCGGTCGATGGCACTTCTCAGATTGAAGAAACCCTTGCTACAGGAAGGTTGTGAACACATATACTCATGTTTTGTTTGAGATTGTAAAGTCGTTCTTCAGTTTTCTTTGAGGGATGGTTCTGTATATGCCCCGTGGATCCCCAAATCCACTGATGTTCATGTGTGGTGCTAGTGGTAAAAAACCCACCTGCCAGTGCAGGAGACATAGGAGAAATGGGTTTGATCCCTGGGGCAGGAAGATCTCCTGAAGGAGAGCATGGCAACCCACTCCATTATCCTTGCCCAGAGAATCCCATGGACAGAGGATCCTGGTGGGCCCCAGTCCATATGATCCCAAAGAGTTGGACAAAATGTAAGTGACTTAGCACAGCACGTGATTCGTTGTCATAGCTGATATAATGGATATGACATGTAAAGACGTGCCGGCAGGCGAAAGTCAATATTCACCACTTTTAAACCTCGGAATTTACTGTGATATTTTACATCCATATTTGTATGACTTCATAATTGGAGAATCTATGCATATGAAGGGCTGATTGTGTTATATTTCTTTTGATGGAAGATTTATTTTTATGTGGTTTGAGATACCCGTCCCATTTCATTCGTAGGCATATGTATACTCATCACTTATCATCATTTTTGGAAAAGACCATTGTTTTGAAAGGCTGTTGCCTAACCATGTAAGATGCTTGCATTCTTGGGCTCCTTAGGAGAATAATTCAATCCAGGGTCAGTGATGAGGCTTGATCACTCAGAGCTTTTGTGTCACAACGTTTTATTAAAGTCTAAAAGAGAAAGCTTCTGACATAAACATCAGAAGGGGGCAGAAAGAGTGCCTTCCTACTCGTCCTTAGCTGGATGTTTTATAGCTACTAGCAGTCTACTAATTAGATAAAGAAATGGCAGAGGACCCCTCACCCACAGGATATATGGAGATAACCATGGCACCTGGTGAGTCATCTTGGGCCATAAAACGATTGACATGGGCAAATCTATAGCTTCATTCACATAGGTTAGGAGAACCATGTATGAGTAAAGCATATTGATTTGTCAAGTCAGTTCTGAGCCTTTAGGCAGAACCTACTTGAAGACAGTCTAGGGTAAATACATAGTACATTCACATAGCTTATGGCAAACATTTCCAGAAGAAAAATGCCTTGGTCAGCTCAAAGTATGAAAAAAGTTAAGTTCAGGTGGAACCAGGTGTCGTTATAGCAACACAGAATTGTAAGAGAAAATCTCTTTTTAAATTGGTATCAAGAAGGGGAAAAAAGATAACAGCTTGTTTCCTCTTGCCTCGGAATAGACAGATAATAACTGTCTGACACTTGCACCCCATTTCCTCCCTCTGGAGACCCCTGGCCTTCCTGGCTGTTACCCTCTCTGTTTCATTCATTGAATGTTATCTGCCTTGTGAAACATTGAGCATACAAGTATGTGTTTATTTAGGGGTATTTCATCCAATTTCATTTAAATGGATATGTGAATTAGAAAGTTTGACATTCTGTTGCTTTGTATACCGATTGGGAAATGTGAGTCTCCAAGTTCGATTTAGTTTTTCATGTTTGTTTTTCTTTTTAGGGGTACAAAGAAAAATAATATGACTGTTAAGATCAGCTTTTGTATTTTCCACCAAATATGAATTGAGATCACATCGAATTGGAGATGAGTCTGTGCATTAAAGTCCTAATAACTTCACTACCATGGGATGTTTTCGTATCTACTGAGTATTTACTTCATGTATTTCTATTTTAATTTTCTGTCTTACAGTCTTGTTTGTAGATCAAAGCTATTCAATATTGAAAATGACATTTGAAATTTTCATCTGGTTTTAAATGGCTTGTGAGGTTATTCAGGAGTAGTTTATAAAACTGAATGGATTGTACATAGCCATACTTTGTTGTCATTCTATGAATTTGAAGAATGCCTGAAGAATGTCTGCAGTTATGCCTTAAAGATTCATACAAATGATGTTCAATGTTTATCTCAATAGACTTGCTTTCAATTTGTAGTTTCTTATTCGTATGTCTTTCTTTATGGATTTGGCTAGAACTTGTATTGGAACACTGTAAAATCTGTTAGAGCTGCCGGGAGCCAGCACGGGAGCTCCCACCCATGGCAAAGGTCATGAGGAAGAGACCTGATGGGCAAAGGCGGATCAGGACTTGAGGGATCCCCTGGATCTGCTCAAGCGTCTACCCGCCAAACAAAAATCTGTCTGTTATGCTACACTCTTCTGACATTAACAGGGGCTATCCCATACCACCTTTCTCTGGAAAATTAACTTAGAGCTCCAGTTAATAGTCTCCTGCATATAAAAGGAGTGTCTCAGCTCAGACCTCTCTGCTGGCAGTCTAACGTGTGTGACAGGTTTATCCACACTTTTGCTAATACGCACATGATTGTTTACAACCTCTTAACCATAAACAGCACAGAGAGTTTGGAGTATTTTGAAAGTCTTAGCATAGGGTTTTTCTAAAGATAAAAATCATGTTGGTGAAGAGTTTCATTGCCGAGTTAATGATTGCCCCCAGGCCTCCATACCCTTAGGCACCTAGGAGTATGTTAATAAATGTAATTGGAATGTAGAAAAAGAAACATAGTATTTTTGATGTTAGCAATACTAGACTTTCCCATTAATGAATTTTCTCTTTGTTATAAATCACTGTACTCCTCTTTCTTTGTTATAAACCGCTGTATCCTTGCTATGTAAGAATGTAAATTTATAACTATCTTAAGACTAAGCAGATCTGAAGGGTTCGGGTTTGAGTTTGGGGTTCGGGTTCGGGTTCGAGTTCGGGGTTCGGGTTCGGGTTCGGGTTCGGGGTTCGGGTTCGGGTTCGGGTTCGGGGTTAGGGTTAGGGTTAGAGGGTTCGGGTTCGGGTTCGGGTTCGGGTTCGGGGTTAGGGTTAGGGTTGGGGTTGGGGTTCGGGTTAGGGTTAGGGTTAGGGTTAGGGTTAGGGTTAGGGTTAGGGTTAGGGTTAGGGTTAGGGTTAGGGTTAGGGTTAGGGTTAGGGTTAGGGTTAGGGTTAGGGTTAGGGTTAGGGTTAGGGTTAGGGTTAGGGTTAGGGTTAGGGTTAGGGTTAGGGTTAGGGTTAGGGTTAGGGTTAGGGTTAGGGTTAGGGTTAGGGTTAGGGTTAGGGTTAGGGTTAGGGTTAGGGTTAGGGTTAGGGTTAGGGTTAGGGTTAGGGTTAGGGTTAGGGTTAGGGTTAGGGTTAGGGTTAGGGTTAGGGTTAGGGTTAGGGTTAGGGTTAGGGTTAGGGTTAGGGTTAGGGTTAGGGTTAGGGTTAGGGTTAGGGTTAGGGTTAGGGTTAGGGTTAGGGTTAGGGTTAGGGTTAGGGTTAGGGTTAGGGTTAGGGTTAGGGTTAGGGTTAGGGTTAGGGTTAGGGTTAGGGTTAGGGTTAGGGTTAGGGTTAGGGTTAGGGTTAGGGTTAGGGTTAGGGTTAGGGTTAGGGTTAGGGTTAGGGTTAGGGTTAGGGTTAGGGTTAGGGTTAGGGTTAGGGTTAGGGTTAGGGTTAGGGTTAGGGTTAGGGTTAGGGTTAGGGTTAGGGTTAGGGTTAGGGTTAGGGTTAGGGTTAGGGTTAGGGTTAGGGTTAGGGTTAGGGTTAGGGTTAGGGTTAGGGTTAGGGTTAGGGTTAGGGTTAGGGTTAGGGTTAGGGTTAGGGTTAGGGTTAGGGTTAGGGTTAGGGTTAGGGTTAGGGTTAGGGTTAGGGTTAGGGTTAGGGTTAGGGTTAGGGTTAGGGTTAGGGTTAGGGTTAGGGTTAGGGTTAGGGTTAGGGTTAGGGTTAGGGTTAGGGTTAGGGTTAGGGTTAGGGTTAGGGTTAGGGTTAGGGTTAGGGTTAGGGTTAGGGTTAGGGTTAGGGTTAGGGTTAGGGTTAGGGTTAGGGTTAGGGTTAGGGTTAGGGTTAGGGTTAGGGTTAGGGTTAGGGTTAGGGTTAGGGTTAGGGTTAGGGTTAGGGTTAGGGTTAGGGTTAGGGTTAGGGTTAGGGTTAGGGTTAGGGTTAGGGTTAGGGTTAGGGTTAGGGTTAGGGTTAGGGTTAGGGTTAGGGTTAGGGTTAGGGTTAGGGTTAGGGTTAGGGTTAGGGTTAGGGTTAGGGTTAGGGTTAGGGTTAGGGTTAGGGTTAGGGTTAGGGTTAGGGTTAGGGTTAGGGTTAGGGTTAGGGTTAGGGTTAGGGTTAGGGTTAGGGTTAGGGTTAGGGTTAGGGTTAGGGTTAGGGTTAGGGTTAGGGTTAGGGTTAGGGTTAGGGTTAGGGTTAGGGTTAGGGTTAGGGTTAGGGTTAGGGTTAGGGTTAGGGTTAGGGTTAGGGTTAGGGTTAGGGTTAGGGTTAGGGTTAGGGTTAGGGTTAGGGTTAGGGTTAGGGTTAGGGTTAGGGTTAGGGTTAGGGTTAGGGTTAGGGTTAGGGTTAGGGTTAGGGTTAGGGTTAGGGTTAGGGTTAGGGTTAGGGTTAGGGTTAGGGTTAGGGTTAGGGTTAGGGTTAGGGTTAGGGTTAGGGTTAGGGTTAGGGTTAGGGTTAGGGTTAGGGTTAGGGTTAGGGTTAGGGTTAGGGTTAGGGTTAGGGTTAGGGTTAGGGTTAGGGTTAGGGTTAGGGTTAGGGTTAGGGTTAGGGTTAGGGTTAGGGTTAGGGTTAGGGTTAGGGTTAGGGTTAGGGTTAGGGTTAGGGTTAGGGTTAGGGTTAGGGTTAGGGTTAGGGTTAGGGTTAGGGTTAGGGTTAGGGTTAGGGTTAGGGTTAGGGTTAGGGTTAGGGTTAGGGTTAGGGTTAGGGTTAGGGTTAGGGTTAGGGTTAGGGTTAGGGTTAGGGTTAGGGTTAGGGTTAGGGTTAGGGTTAGGGTTAGGGTTAGGGTTAGGGTTAGGGTTAGGGTTAGGGTTAGGGTTAGGGTTAGGGTTAGGGTTAGGGTTAGGGTTAGGGTTAGGGTTAGGGTTAGGGTTAGGGTTAGGGTTAGGGTTAGGGTTAGGGTTAGGGTTAGGGTTAGGGTTAGGGTTAGGGTTAGGGTTAGGGTTAGGGTTAGGGTTAGGGTTAGGGTTAGGGTTAGGGTTAGGGTTAGGGTTAGGGTTAGGGTTAGGGTTAGGGTTAGGGTTAGGGTTAGGGTTAGGGTTAGGGTTAGGGTTAGGGTTAGGGTTAGGGTTAGGGTTAGGGTTAGGGTTAGGGTTAGGGTTAGGGTTAGGGTTAGGGTTAGGGTTAGGGTTAGGGTTAGGGTTAGGGTTAGGGTTAGGGTTAGGGTTAGGGTTAGGGTTAGGGTTAGGGTTAGGGTTAGGGTTAGGGTTAGGGTTAGGGTTAGGGGTTAGGGTTAGGGTTAGGGTTAGGGTTAGGGTTAGGGGTTAGGGTTAGGGTTAGGGTTAGGGTTAGGGTTAGGGTTAGGGTTAGGGTTAGGGTTAGGGTTAGGGTTAGGGTTAGGGTTAGGGTTAGGGTTAGGGTTAGGGTTAGGGTTAGGGTTAGGGTTAGGGTTAGGGTTAGGGTTAGGGGTTAGGGTTAGGGTTAGGGTTAGGGTTAGGGTTAGGGTTAGGGTTAGGGTTAGGGTTAGGGTTAGGGTTAGGGTTAGGGTTAGGGTTAGGGTTAGGGTTAGGGTTAGGGTTAGGGTTAGGGTTAGGGTTAGGGTTAGGGTTAGGGTTAGGGTTAGGGTTAGGGTTAGGGTTAGGGTTAGGGTTAGGGTTAGGGTTAGGGTTAGGGTTAGGGTTAGGGTTAGGGTTAGGGTTAGGGTTAGGGTTAGGGTTAGGGTTAGGGTTAGGGTTAGGGTTAGGGTTAGGGTTAGGGTTAGGGTTAGGGTTAGGGTTAGGGTTAGGGTTAGGGTTAGGGTTAGGGTTAGGGTTAGGGTTAGGGTTAGGGTTAGGGTTAGGGTTAGGGTTAGGGTTAGGGTTAGGGTTAGGGTTAGGGTTAGGGTTAGGGTTAGGGTTAGGGTTAGGGTTAGGGTTAGGGTTAGGGTTAGGGTTAGGGTTAGGGTTAGGGTTAGGGTTAGGGTTAGGGTTAGGGTTAGGGTTAGGGTTAGGGTTAGGGTTAGGGTTAGGGTTAGGGTTAGGGTTAGGGTTAGGGTTAGGGTTAGGGTTAGGGTTAGGGTTAGGGTTAGGGTTAGGGTTAGGGTTAGGGTTAGGGTTAGGGTTAGGGTTAGGGTTAGGGTTAGGGTTAGGGTTAGGGTTAGGGTTAGGGTTAGGGTTAGGGTTAGGGTTAGGGTTAGGGTTAGGGTTAGGGTTAGGGTTAGGGTTAGGGTTAGGGTTAGGGTTAGGGTTAGGGTTAGGGTTAGGGTTAGGGTTAGGGTTAGGGTTAGGGTTAGGGTTAGGGTTAGGGTTAGGGTTAGGGTTAGGGTTAGGGTTAGGGTTAGGGTTAGGGTTAGGGTTAGGGTTAGGGTTAGGGTTAGGGTTAGGGTTAGGGTTAGGGTTAGGGTTAGGGTTAGGGTTAGGGTTAGGGTTAGGGTTAGGGTTAGGGTTAGGGTTAGGGTTAGGGTTAGGGTTAGGGTTAGGGTTAGGGTTAGGGTTAGGGTTAGGGTTAGGGTTAGGGTTAGGGTTAGGGTTAGGGTTAGGGTTAGGGTTAGGGTTAGGGTTAGGGTTAGGGTTAGGGTTAGGGTTAGGGTTAGGGTTAGGGTTAGGGTTAGGGTTAGGGTTAGGGTTAGGGTTAGGGTTAGGGTTAGGGTTAGGGTTAGGGTTAGGGTTAGGGTTAGGGTTAGGGTTAGGGTTAGGGTTAGGGTTAGGGTTAGGGTTAGGGTTAGGGTTAGGGTTAGGGTTAGGGTTAGGGTTAGGGTTAGGGTTAGGGTTAGGGTTAGGGTTAGGGTTAGGGTTAGGGTTAGGGTTAGGGTTAGGGTTAGGGTTAGGGTTAGGGTTAGGGTTAGGGTTAGGGTTAGGGTTAGGGTTAGGGTTAGGGTTAGGGTTAGGGTTAGGGTTAGGGTTAGGGTTAGGGTTAGGGTTAGGGTTAGGGTTAGGGTTAGGGTTAGGGTTAGGGTTAGGGTTAGGGTTAGGGTTAGGGTTAGGGTTAGGGTTAGGGTTAGGGTTAGGGTTAGGGTTAGGGTTAGGGTTAGGGTTAGGGTTAGGGTTAGGGTTAGGGTTAGGGTTAGGGTTAGGGTTAGGGTTAGGGTTAGGGTTAGGGTTAGGGTTAGGGTTAGGGTTAGGGTTAGGGTTAGGGTTAGGGTTAGGGTTAGGGTTAGGGTTAGGGTTAGGGTTAGGGTTAGGGTTAGGGTTAGGGTTAGGGTTAGGGTTAGGGTTAGGGTTAGGGTTAGGGTTAGGGTTAGGGTTAGGGTTAGGGTTAGGGTTAGGGTTAGGGTTAGGGTTAGGGTTAGGGTTAGGGTTAGGGTTAGGGTTAGGGTTAGGGTTAGGGTTAGGGTTAGGGTTAGGGTTAGGGTTAGGGTTAGGGTTAGGGTTAGGGTTAGGGTTAGGGTTAGGGTTAGGGTTAGGGTTAGGGTTAGGGTTAGGGTTAGGGTTAGGGTTAGGGTTAGGGTTAGGGTTAGGGTTAGGGTTAGGGTTAGGGTTAGGGTTAGGGTTAGGGTTAGGGTTAGGGTTAGGGTTAGGGTTAGGGTTAGGGTTAGGGTTAGGGTTAGGGTTAGGGTTAGGGTTAGGGTTAGGGTTAGGGTTAGGGTTAGGGTTAGGGTTAGGGTTAGGGTTAGGGTTAGGGTTAGGGTTAGGGTTAGGGTTAGGGTTAGGGTTAGGGTTAGGGTTAGGGTTAGGGTTAGGGTTAGGGTTAGGGTTAGGGTTAGGGTTAGGGTTAGGGTTAGGGTTAGGGTTAGGGTTAGGGTTAGGGTTAGGGTTAGGGTTAGGGTTAGGGTTAGGGTTAGGGTTAGGGTTAGGGTTAGGGTTAGGGTTAGGGTTAGGGTTAGGGTTAGGGTTAGGGTTAGGGTTAGGGTTAGGGTTAGGGTTAGGGTTAGGGTTAGGGTTAGGGTTAGGGTTAGGGTTAGGGTTAGGGTTAGGGTTAGGGTTAGGGTTAGGGTTAGGGTTAGGGTTAGGGTTAGGGTTAGGGTTAGGGTTAGGGTTAGGGTTAGGGTTAGGGTTAGGGTTAGGGTTAGGGTTAGGGTTAGGGTTAGGGTTAGGGTTAGGGTTAGGGTTAGGGTTAGGGTTAGGGTTAGGGTTAGGGTTAGGGTTAGGGTTAGGGTTAGGGTTAGGGTTAGGGTTAGGGTTAGGGTTAGGGTTAGGGTTAGGGTTAGGGTTAGGGTTAGGGTTAGGGTTAGGGTTAGGGGTTAGGGTTAGGGTTAGGGTTAGGGTTAGGGTTAGGGTTAGGGTTAGGGTTAGGGTTAGGGTTAGGGTTAGGGTTAGGGTTAGGGTTAGGGTTAGGGTTAGGGTTAGGGTTAGGGTTAGGGTTAGGGTTAGGGTTAGGGTTAGGGTTAGGGTTAGGGTTAGGGTTAGGGTTAGGGTTAGGGTTAGGGTTAGGGTTAGGGTTAGGGTTAGGGTTAGGGTTAGGGTTAGGGTTAGGGTTAGGGTTAGGGTTAGGGTTAGGGTTAGGGTTAGGGTTAGGGTTAGGGTTAGGGTTAGGGTTAGGGTTAGGGTTAGGGTTAGGGTTAGGGTTAGGGTTAGGGTTAGGGTTAGGGTTAGGGTTAGGGTTAGGGTTAGGGTTAGGGTTAGGGTTAGGGTTAGGGTTAGGGTTAGGGTTAGGGTTAGGGTTAGGGTTAGGGTTAGGGTTAGGGTTAGGGTTAGGGTTAGGGTTAGGGTTAGGGTTAGGGTTAGGGTTAGGGTTAGGGTTAGGGTTAGGGTTAGGGTTAGGGTTAGGGTTAGGGTTAGGGTTAGGGTTAGGGTTAGGGTTAGGGTTAGGGTTAGGGTTAGGGTTAGGGTTAGGGTTAGGGTTAGGGTTAGGGTTAGGGTTAGGGTTAGGGTTAGGGTTAGGGTTAGGGTTAGGGTTAGGGTTAGGGTTAGGGTTAGGGTTAGGGTTAGGGTTAGGGTTAGGGTTAGGGTTAGGGTTAGGGTTAGGGTTAGGGTTAGGGTTAGGGTTAGGGTTAGGGTTAGGGTTAGGGTTAGGGTTAGGGTTAGGGTTAGGGTTAGGGTTAGGGTTAGGGTTAGGGTTAGGGTTAGGGTTAGGGTTAGGGTTAGGGTTAGGGTTAGGGTTAGGGTTAGGGTTAGGGTTAGGGTTAGGGTTAGGGTTAGGGTTAGGGTTAGGGTTAGGGTTAGGGTTAGGGTTAGGGTTAGGGTTAGGGTTAGGGTTAGGGTTAGGGTTAGGGTTAGGGTTAGGGTTAGGGTTAGGGTTAGGGTTAGGGTTAGGGTTAGGGTTAGGGTTAGGGTTAGGGTTAGGGTTAGGGTTAGGGTTAGGGTTAGGGTTAGGGTTAGGGTTAGGGTTAGGGTTAGGGTTAGGGTTAGGGTTAGGGTTAGGGTTAGGGTTAGGGTTAGGGTTAGGGTTAGGGTTAGGGTTAGGGTTAGGGTTAGGGTTAGGGTTAGGGTTAGGGTTAGGGTTAGGGTTAGGGTTAGGGTTAGGGTTAGGGTTAGGGTTAGGGTTAGGGTTAGGGTTAGGGTTAGGGTTAGGGTTAGGGTTAGGGTTAGGGTTAGGGTTAGGGTTAGGGTTAGGGTTAGGGTTAGGGTTAGGGTTAGGGTTAGGGTTAGGGTTAGGGTTAGGGTTAGGAGGGTTAGGGTTAGGGTTAGGGTTAGGGTTAGGGTTAGGGTTAGGGTTAGGAGGGTTAGGGTTAGGGTTAGGGTTAGGGTTAGGGTTAGGGTTAGGGTTAGGGTTAGGGTTAGGGTTAGGGTTAGGGTTAGGGTTAGGGTTAGGGTTAGGGTTAGGGTTAGGGTTAGGGTTAGGGTTAGGGTTAGGGTTAGGGTTAGGGTTAGGGTTAGGGTTAGGGTTAGGGTTAGGGTTAGGGTTAGGGTTAGGGTTAGGGTTAGGGTTAGGGTTAGGGTTAGGGTTAGGGTTAGGGTTAGGGTTAGGGTTAGGGTTAGGGTTAGGGTTAGGGTTAGGGTTAGGGTTAGGGTTAGGGTTAGGGTTAGGGTTAGGGTTAGGGTTAGGGTTAGGGTTAGGGTTAGGGTTAGGGTTAGGGTTAGGGTTAGGGTTAGGGTTAGGGTTAGGGTTAGGGTTAGGGTTAGGGTTAGGGTTAGGGTTAGGGTTAGGGTTAGGGTTAGGGTTAGGGTTAGGGTTAGGGTTAGGGTTAGGGTTAGGGTTAGGGTTAGGGTTAGGGTTAGGGTTAGGGTTAGGGTTAGGGTTAGGGTTAGGGTTAGGGTTAGGGTTAGGGTTAGGGTTAGGGTTAGGGTTAGGGTTAGGGTTAGGGTTAGGGTTAGGGTTAGGGTTAGGGTTAGGGTTAGGGTTAGGGTTAGGGTTAGGGTTAGGGTTAGGGTTAGGGTTAGGGTTAGGGTTAGGGTTAGGGTTAGGGTTAGGGTTAGGGTTAGGGTTAGGGTTAGGGTTAGGGTTAGGGTTAGGGTTAGGGTTAGGGTTAGGGTTAGGGTTAGGGTTAGGGTTAGGGTTAGGGTTAGGGTTAGGGTTAGGGTTAGGGTTAGGGTTAGGGTTAGGGTTAGGGTTAGGGTTAGGGTTAGGGTTAGGGTTAGGGTTAGGGTTAGGGTTAGGGTTAGGGTTAGGGTTAGGGTTAGGGTTAGGGTTAGGGTTAGGGTTAGGGTTAGGGTTAGGGTTAGGGTTAGGGTTAGGGTTAGGGTTAGGGTTAGGGTTAGGGTTAGGGTTAGGGGTTAGGGTTAGGGTTAGGGTTAGGGTTAGGGTTAGGGTTAGGGTTAGGGTTAGGGTTAGGGTTAGGGTTAGGGTTAGGGTTAGGGTTAGGGTTAGGGTTAGGGTTAGGGTTAGGGTTAGGGTTAGGGTTAGGGTTAGGGTTAGGGTTAGGGTTAGGGTTAGGGTTAGGGTTAGGGTTAGGGTTAGGGTTAGGGTTAGGGTTAGGGTTAGGGTTAGGGTTAGGGTTAGGGTTAGGGTTAGGGTTAGGGTTAGGGTTAGGGTTAGGGTTAGGGTTAGGGTTAGGGTTAGGGTTAGGGTTAGGGTTAGGGTTAGGGTTAGGGTTAGGGTTAGGGTTAGGGTTAGGGTTAGGGTTAGGGTTAGGGTTAGGGTTAGGGTTAGGGTTAGGGTTAGGGTTAGGGTTAGGGTTAGGGTTAGGGTTAGGGTTAGGGTTAGGGTTAGGGTTAGGGTTAGGGTTAGGGTTAGGGTTAGGGTTAGGGTTAGGGTTAGGGTTAGGGTTAGGGTTAGGGTTAGGGTTAGGGTTAGGGTTAGGGTTAGGGTTAGGGTTAGGGTTAGGGTTAGGGTTAGGGTTAGGGTTAGGGTTAGGGTTAGGGTTAGGGTTAGGGTTAGGGTTAGGGTTAGGGTTAGGGTTAGGGTTAGGGTTAGGGTTAGGGTTAGGGTTAGGGTTAGGGTTAGGGTTAGGGTTAGGGTTAGGGTTAGGGTTAGGGTTAGGGTTAGGGTTAGGGTTAGGGTTAGGGTTAGGGTTAGGGTTAGGGTTAGGGTTAGGGTTAGGGTTAGGGTTAGGGTTAGGGTTAGGGTTAGGGTTAGGGTTAGGGTTAGGGTTAGGGTTAGGGTTAGGGTTAGGGTTAGGGTTAGGGTTAGGGTTAGGGTTAGGGTTAGGGTTAGGGTTAGGGTTAGGGTTAGGGTTAGGGTTAGGGTTAGGGTTAGGGTTAGGGTTAGGGTTAGGGTTAGGGTTAGGGTTAGGGTTAGGGTTAGGGTTAGGGTTAGGGTTAGGGTTAGGGTTAGGGTTAGGGTTAGGGTTAGGGTTAGGGTTAGGGTTAGGGTTAGGGTTAGGGTTAGGGTTAGGGTTAGGGTTAGGGTTAGGGTTAGGGTTAGGGTTAGGGTTAGGGTTAGGGTTAGGGTTAGGGTTAGGGTTAGGGTTAGGGTTAGGGTTAGGGTTAGGGTTAGGGTTAGGGTTAGGGTTAGGGTTAGGGTTAGGGTTAGGGTTAGGGTTAGGGTTAGGGTTAGGGTTAGGGTTAGGGTTAGGGTTAGGGTTAGGGTTAGGGTTAGGGTTAGGGTTAGGGTTAGGGTTAGGGTTAGGGTTAGGGTTAGGGTTAGGGTTAGGGTTAGGGTTAGGGTTAGGGTTAGGGTTAGGGTTAGGGTTAGGGTTAGGGTTAGGGTTAGGGTTAGGGTTAGGGTTAGGGTTAGGGTTAGGGTTAGGGTTAGGGTTAGGGTTAGGGTTAGGGTTAGGGTTAGGGTTAGGGTTAGGGTTAGGGTTAGGGTTAGGGTTAGGGTTAGGGTTAGGGTTAGGGTTAGGGTTAGGGTTAGGGTTAGGGTTAGGGTTAGGGTTAGGGTTAGGGTTAGGGTTAGGGTTAGGGTTAGGGTTAGGGTTAGGGTTAGGGTTAGGGTTAGGGTTAGGGTTAGGGTTAGGGTTAGGGTTAGGGTTAGGGTTAGGGTTAGGGTTAGGGTTAGGGTTAGGGTTAGGGTTAGGGTTAGGGTTAGGGTTAGGGTTAGGGTTAGGGTTAGGGTTAGGGTTAGGGTTAGGGTTAGGGTTAGGGTTAGGGTTAGGGTTAGGGTTAGGGTTAGGGTTAGGGTTAGGGTTAGGGTTAGGGTTAGGGTTAGGGTTAGGGTTAGGGTTAGGGTTAGGGTTAGGGTTAGGGTTAGGGTTAGGGTTAGGGTTAGGGTTAGGGTTAGGGTTAGGGTTAGGGTTAGGGTTAGGGTTAGGGTTAGGGTTAGGGTTAGGGTTAGGGTTAGGGTTAGGGTTAGGGTTAGGGTTAGGGTTAGGGTTAGGGTTAGGGTTAGGGTTAGGGTTAGGGTTAGGGTTAGGGTTAGGGTTAGGGTTAGGGTTAGGGTTAGGGTTAGGGTTAGGGTTAGGGTTAGGGTTAGGGTTAGGGTTAGGGTTAGGGTTAGGGTTAGGGTTAGGGTTAGGGTTAGGGTTAGGGTTAGGGTTAGGGTTAGGGTTAGGGTTAGGGTTAGGGTTAGGGTTAGGGTTAGGGTTAGGGTTAGGGTTAGGGTTAGGGTTAGGGTTAGGGTTAGGGTTAGGGTTAGGGTTAGGGTTAGGGTTAGGGTTAGGGTTAGGGTTAGGGTTAGGGTTAGGGTTAGGGTTAGGGTTAGGGTTAGGGTTAGGGTTAGGGTTAGGGTTAGGGTTAGGGTTAGGGTTAGGGTTAGGGTTAGGGTTAGGGTTAGGGTTAGGGTTAGGGTTAGGGTTAGGGTTAGGGTTAGGGTTAGGGTTAGGGTTAGGGTTAGGGTTAGGGTTAGGGTTAGGGTTAGGGTTAGGGTTAGGGTTAGGGTTAGGGTTAGGGTTAGGGTTAGGGTTAGGGTTAGGGTTAGGGTTAGGGTTAGGGTTAGGGTTAGGGTTAGGGTTAGGGTTAGGGTTAGGGTTAGGGTTAGGGTTAGGGTTAGGGTTAGGGTTAGGGTTAGGGTTAGGGTTAGGGTTAGGGTTAGGGTTAGGGTTAGGGTTAGGGTTAGGGTTAGGGTTAGGGTTAGGGTTAGGGTTAGGGTTAGGGTTAGGGTTAGGGTTAGGGTTAGGGTTAGGGTTAGGGTTAGGGTTAGGGTTAGGGTTAGGGTTAGGGTTAGGGTTAGGGTTAGGGTTAGGGTTAGGGTTAGGGTTAGGGTTAGGGTTAGGGTTAGGGTTAGGGTTAGGGTTAGGGTTAGGGTTAGGGTTAGGGTTAGGGTTAGGGTTAGGGTTAGGGTTAGGGTTAGGGTTAGGGTTAGGGTTAGGGTTAGGGTTAGGGTTAGGGTTAGGGTTAGGGTTAGGGTTAGGGTTAGGGTTAGGGTTAGGGTTAGGGTTAGGGTTAGGGTTAGGGTTAGGGTTAGGGTTAGGGTTAGGGTTAGGGTTAGGGTTAGGGTTAGGGTTAGGGTTAGGGTTAGGGTTAGGGTTAGGGTTAGGGTTAGGGTTAGGGTTAGGGTTAGGGTTAGGGTTAGGGTTAGGGTTAGGGTTAGGGTTAGGGTTAGGGTTAGGGTTAGGGTTAGGGTTAGGGTTAGGGTTAGGGTTAGGGTTAGGGTTAGGGTTAGGGTTAGGGTTAGGGTTAGGGTTAGGGTTAGGGTTAGGGTTAGGGTTAGGGTTAGGGTTAGGGTTAGGGTTAGGGTTAGGGTTAGGGTTAGGGTTAGGGGTTAGGGTTAGGGTTAGGGTTAGGGTTAGGGTTAGGGTTAGGGTTAGGGTTAGGGTTAGGGTTAGGGTTAGGGTTAGGGTTAGGGTTAGGGTTAGGGTTAGGGTTAGGGTTAGGGTTAGGGTTAGGGTTAGGGTTAGGGTTAGGGTTAGGGTTAGGGTTAGGGTTAGGGTTAGGGTTAGGGTTAGGGTTAGGGTTAGGGTTAGGGTTAGGGTTAGGGTTAGGGTTAGGGTTAGGGTTAGGGTTAGGGTTAGGGTTAGGGTTAGGGTTAGGGTTAGGGTTAGGGTTAGGGTTAGGGTTAGGGTTAGGGTTAGGGTTAGGGTTAGGGTTAGGGTTAGGGTTAGGGTTAGGGTTAGGGTTAGGGTTAGGGTTAGGGTTAGGGTTAGGGTTAGGGTTAGGGTTAGGGTTAGGGTTAGGGTTAGGGTTAGGGTTAGGGTTAGGGTTAGGGTTAGGGTTAGGGTTAGGGTTAGGGTTAGGGTTAGGGTTAGGGTTAGGGTTAGGAGTTAGGGTTAGGGTTAGGGTTAGGGTTAGGGTTAGGGTTAGGGTTAGGGTTAGGGTTAGGGTTAGGGTTAGGGTTAGGGTTAGGGTTAGGGTTAGGGTTAGGGTTAGGGTTAGGGTTAGGGTTAGGGTTAGGGTTAGGGTTAGGGTTAGGGTTAGGGTTAGGGTTAGGGTTAGGGTTAGGGTTAGGGTTAGGGTTAGGGTTAGGGTTAGGGTTAGGGTTAGGGTTAGGGTTAGGGTTAGGAGTTAGGGTTAGGGTTAGGGTTAGGGTTAGGGTTAGGGTTAGGGTTAGGGTTAGGGTTAGGGTTAGGGTTAGGGTTAGGGTTAGGGTTAGGGTTAGGGTTAGGGTTAGGGTTAGGGTTAGGGTTAGGGTTAGGGTTAGGGTTAGGGTTAGGGTTAGGGTTAGGGTTAGGGTTAGGGTTAGGGTTAGGGTTAGGGTTAGGGTTAGGGTTAGGGTTAGGGTTAGGGTTAGGGTTAGGGTTAGGGTTAGGGTTAGGGTTAGGGTTAGGGTTAGGGTTAGGGTTAGGGTTAGGGTTAGGGTTAGGGTTAGGGTTAGGGTTAGGGTTAGGGTTAGGGTTAGGGTTAGGGTTAGGGTTAGGGTTAGGGTTAGGGTTAGGGTTAGGGTTAGGGTTAGGGTTAGGGTTAGGGTTAGGGTTAGGGTTAGGAGTTAGGGTTAGGGTTAGGGTTAGGGTTAGGGTTAGGGTTAGGGTTAGGGTTAGGGTTAGGGTTAGGGTTAGGGTTAGGGTTAGGGTTAGGGTTAGGGTTAGGGTTAGGGTTAGGGTTAGGGTTAGGGTTAGGGTTAGGGTTAGGGTTAGGGTTAGGGTTAGGGTTAGGGTTAGGGTTAGGGTTAGGGTTAGGGTTAGGGTTAGGGTTAGGGTTAGGGTTAGGGTTAGGGTTAGGGTTAGGGTTAGGGTTAGGGTTAGGGTTAGGGTTAGGGTTAGGGTTAGGGTTAGGGTTAGGGTTAGGGTTAGGGTTAGGGTTAGGGTTAGGGTTAGGGTTAGGGTTAGGGTTAGGGTTAGGGTTAGGGTTAGGGTTAGGGTTAGGGTTAGGGTTAGGGTTAGGGTTAGGGTTAGGGTTAGGGTTAGGGTTAGGGTTAGGGTTAGGGTTAGGGTTAGGGTTAGGGTTAGGGTTA
>NW_024599830.1:0-87838 GCF_016772045.2 Ovis aries | reverse complement strand
CCTCAGGGACCGCTCTGGTGGCCTCAGGAAAGGCCAGTCCCCATGCGAGTTCCTCGGGGCCTCGGGATTCCTCTCCTTCGATGCCGGGGCCTAAGACCTTGTGTGGAGTCGGGCGGAACCTGAGGATTCCTCTCAGTGCTGACATGGATCTTGGGGTACTTCTGGAGTCTCCCCAGGGAGTCAGTCCTCGTCTCGAATGCGGGCATGCACTTGCGCTTTCCTCCAGAGCGGTAGCAGCAGTGTCACGCTTCCGCCGCGTGGATCAAAGGATCTATGGTTTCCCTCGAGTCTTTCCCACGAGGCTTTCCCACGAGGCTTTCCCACAGGGCTGTCCCACGTGCACGTGGTGGAGAGTCGATCCTCGGCTTGAACGTCAAGGCAGTGCAGGAAAACAGGTTCCTCTGGAATGGACTGACACATCTGGGGACTCTTGGAATGGTGGCACGACCCTGGAGTTCGCCTTTCCTGGGAGCGCCTCCTCTTGAGATGCGGCGGGAACGCCCAGAATTCTTTCCCGAAAAGCAGGAAAGGATCCCTCATCTCGAGCTAGGAGGCGGAAACGGGCTCCCCTGGATGTGTGCGGGACCCTCGTGCTTCCTCTCGAGTGGAGACAGGTATGTCGGGAACTTCTTGAGTTGCAGCAAGGGTGTGAAGGACCCTTTGGAAGTTCCAGGGTTAGATGTGATTAGCCTAGAAGCCTCAGCGGAAATGGGCCTCATCTCGCCTGGAGGGCAAAACCTCCTGGATTTTCTCGAGTTGCGGCAGGTGCTCTCGACTTACGACGGGGCCTCAGGGACCCGCTCTGGTGGCCTCAGGAAGGCCAGTCCCCATGCGAGTTCCTCAGGGGCCTCTGGATTCCTCTCCCTTGATGCGGGGCCTAAGACCTTGTGTGGGTCGGGCCGGAACCGGATTCCTCTCAGTGCTGACATGGATCTTGGGGTACTTCTGGAGTCTCCCCAGGGAGTCACTCGTCTCGAGCGGGCATGCTGCGCTTTCCTCCCGAGCGTGTGCAGCAGTGTCACGCATGCCGCCGCGTGGATCAAAGGATCTATGGTTTTCCCTCGAGTCTTTCCCACGAGGCTTTCCGAGGCTTTCCCACAGGGCTGTCCCACGTGCCACGTGGTGGAGTCGATCCTCGGCAGCGTCAAAGGCAGTGAAAACAGGTTCCTCTGGAATGGACTGACACATCTGGGGACTCTTGGAATGGTGGCACGACCCTGAGTTCCTCTCGCCTTTCCTGTGGAGCGCCTCCTCTTGAGATGCGCGGGAATGCCCAGAATTCTTTCCCGACCAAGCAGAAAGGATCCTCATCTCGAGCTACGAGGCGGAAGCAGGGCTCCCTGGATGTGTGCGGGACCCTCGTGCTTCCTCTCGAGTGGAGACGGGTATGTCGGGAACTTCTTGAGTTGCAGCAAGGGTGTGAAGGACCCTTTGGAAGTTCCAGGGTTAGATGTTAGATTGAGAAGCCTCAGCGAAATGGGCCTCATCTCGCCTGGAGGGCAAACCTCCTGGATTTTCTCGAGTTGCGGCAGGTGCTCTCGACTTACGACGGGGACCTCAGGGACCCGCTCTGGTGGCCTCAGGAAAGGCCAGTCCCCATGCGAGTTCCTCGGGGCCTCTGGGATTCCTCTCCCGTGATGCCGGGGCCTAAGACCTTGTGTGGAGTCAGGGCCGGAACCTGAGATTCCTCTCCAGTGCTGACATGGATCTTGGGGTACTTCTGGAGTCTCCCCAGGGAGTCAGTCCTCGTCTCGAATGCGGGCATGCACTTGCGCTTTCCTCCAGCTGTAGCAGCAGTGTCACGCAGTCCCCGCCTGGATCAAAGGATCTATGGTTTTCCTCGAGCTTTCCCACGAGCTTTCCACGAGGCTTTCCCACAGGGCTGTCCCGTGCACACGTGGTGGGAGTCGATCCTCGGCTTGAACGTCAAGGCAGTGCAGGAAAACAGGTTCCTCTGGAATGGACTGACACATCTGGGGACTCTTGGAATGGTGGCACGACCTGGAGTTCCTCGCCTTTCCTGTGGAGCGCCTCCTCTTGAGATGCGACAGGAACGCCAGAATTCTTTCCCTACAGCAGGAAAGGATCCCTCATCTCGAGCTCGGAGGAAACAGGGCTCCTCTGGATGTGGCGGGACCCTCGTGCTTCCTCTCGAGTGGAGACGGGTATGTCGGGAACTTCTTGAGTTGCAGCAAGGGTGTGAAGGACCTTTGGAAGTTCCAGTGGTTAGATGTGATTAGCCTCGAAGCCTCAGCGGAAATGGGCCTCATCTCGCCTGGAGGCAAAACCTCCTGGATTTTCTCGAGTTGCGGCAGGTGCTCTCGACTTCGGCGGGGACCTCAGGGACCCGCTCTGGTGGCCTCAGGAAAGGCCAGTCCCCATGCGAGTTCCTCGGGGGCCTCTCGGATTCCTCTCCCGTGATGCCGGGGCCTAAGACCTTGTGTGGAGTCAGGGCCGGAACCTGAGGATTCCTCTCCAGTGCTGACATGGATCTTGGGGTACTTCTGGAGTCTCCCCAGGGAGTCAGTCCTCGTCTCGAATGGGGCATGCACTGCGCTTTCCTCCAGAGCGGTAGCAGCAGTGTCACGCTTCCGCCGCGTGGATCAAAGGGATCTATGGCTTTCCTGAGGCTTTCCAGGCTTTCCCACAGGGCTGTCCACGTGCCACGTGGTGGGAGTCGATCCTCGGCTTGAACGGCAGTGCAGGAAAACAGGTTCCTCTGGAATGGACTGACACATCTGGGGGACTCTTGGAATGGTGGCACGACCCTGGAGTTCCTCTCGCCTTTCCTGTGGAGGCGCCTCCTCTTGAGATGCGAGAGACGCCGGGAATTCTTTCCCGACAAAGCAGGAAAGGATCCCTCATCTCGAGCTACGAGGCGGAAGCAGGGCTCCTCTGGATGTGTGGGACCCCGTGCTTCCTCTCGGTGGAGACAGGTATGTCGGGAACTTCTTGAGTTGCAGCAAGGGTGTGAAGGACCCTTTGAAGTTCCAGTGGTTAGATGTGATTAGCCTCGAGAAGCCTCAGCGGAAATGGGCCTCATCTCGCCTGGAGAAAACCTCCTGGATTTTCTCGAGTTGCGGCAGGTGCTCTCGACTTACGACGGGGACCTCAGGGACCCGCTCTGGTGGCCTCAGGAAGGCCAGTCCCCATGCGAGTTCCTCGGGGCCTCTCGATTCCTCTCCCTTCGATGCCGGGCCTAAGACCTTGTGAGTCAGGGCCGGAACCTGAGGATTCCTCTCCAGTGCTGACATGGATCTTGGGTACTTCTGGAGTCTCCCAGAGTCAGTCCTCGTCTCGAGGGGCATGCACTTGCGCTTTCCTCCAGAGCGGTAGCAGCAGTGTCACGCTTCCGCCGCGTGGATCAAGGATCTATGGCTTTCCCTCGAGTGCTTTCCCAGGCTTTCCCACGAGGCTTTCCCACAGGGCTGTCCCACGTGCACCGTGGTGGGAGTCGATCCTCGGCTTGAACGTCAAGGCAGTGCAGGAAAACAGGTTCCTCTGGAATGGACTGACACATCTGGGGACTCTTGGAATGGTGGCACGCCCTGGAGTTCCTCTCGCCTTTCCTGTGGAGCGCCTCCTCTTGAGATGCGGCGGAACGCGGGAATTCTTTCCCACGAAGCAGGAAAGGATCCCTCATCTCGAGCTAGGAGGCGGAAGCGGGCTCCTCTGGATGTGTGCGGGACCTCGTGCTTCCTCTCGAGTGGAGACGGGTATGTGAACTTCTTGAGTTGCAGCAAGGGTGTGAAGGACCCTTTGGAAGTTCCAGTTAGATGTGATTAGCCTCGAGAAGCCTCAGCGGAAATGGGCCTCATCTCGCCTGGAGGCAAAACCTCCTGGATTTTCTCGAGTTGCGGCAGGTGCTCTCGACTTACGCGGGGACCTCAGGGACCCGCTCTGGTGGCCTCAGGAAAGGCCAGTCCCCATGCGAGTTCCTCGGGGCCTCTCGGGATTCCTCTCCCTTGATGCCGGGGCCTAAGACCTTGTGTGGAGTCGGGCCGAACCTGAGGATTCCTCTCCAGTGCTGACATGGATCTTGGGGTACTTCTGGAGTCTCCCCAGGGAGTCAGTCCTCGTCTCGAATGCGGGCATGCACTTGCGCTTTCCTCGAGCGGTAGCAGCAGTGTCACGCAGTCCGCCCGTGGATCAAGGGATCTGGCTTTCCCTCGAGTCTTTCCCACGAGGCTTTCCCACAGGCTTTCCACAGGGCTGTCCACGTGCCACGTGGTGGGAGTCGATCCTCGGCTTGAACGTCAAGGCAGTGCAGGAAAACAGGTTCCTCTGGAATGGACTGACACATCTGGGGACTCTTGGAATGGTGGCACGACCCTGGAGTTCGCCTTTCCTGTGGAGAGCGCCTCCTCTTGAGATGCGCGGAACGCCGAATTCTTTCCCTAAAGCAGGAAAGGATCCCTCATCTCGAGCTAGGAGGCGAAACGGGGCTCCCTGGATGTGGCGGGACCCTCGTGCTTCCTCTCGAGTGGAGCAGGGTATGTCGGAACTTCTTGAGTTGCAGCAAGGGTGTGAAGGACCCTTTGGAAGTTCAGGTTAGATGTGATTAGCCTAAGAAGCCTCAGCGGAAATGGGCCTCATCTCGCCTGGAGGGCAAAACCTCCTGGATTTTCTCGAGTTGCGGCAGGTGCTCTCGACTTACGACGGGGACCTCAGGACCCGCTCTGGTGGCCTCAGGAAGGCCAGTCCCCATGCGAGTTCCTCGGGGCCTCTGGGGATTCCTCTCCCGTCGATGCAGGGCCTAAGACCTTGTGTGGAGTCGGGCCGGAACCTGAGGATTCCTCTCCAGTGCTGACATGGATCTTGGGGTACTTCTGGAGTCTCCCAGGGAGTCAGTCCTCGTCTCGAGGCATGCACTTGCGCTCCTCCAGAGCGGTAGCAGCAGTGTCACGCCGCCATCGCGTGGATCAAAGGATCTGTGGTTTTCCTCGAGTCTTTCCTGAGGCTTTCCAGTTTCACAGGGCTGTCCCACGTGCACACGTGAGTCGATCCTCGGCTTGAACGTCAAGGCAGTGCAGGAAAACAGGTTCCTCTGGAATGGACTGACACATCTGGGGGACTCTTGGAATGGTGGCACGACCCTGGAGTTCCTCTCGCCTTTCCTGTGGAGCGCCTCCTCTTGAGATGCGCAGGGAACGCCGAAATTCTTTCCCTACGAAGCAGGAAAGGATCCCTCATCTCGAGCTACGGCGGAAGCAGGCTCCCTCTGGATGTGTGCGGGACCCTCGTGCTTCCTCTCGAGTGGAGACGGGTATGTCGGGAACTTCTTGAGTTGCAGCAAGGGTGTGAAGGACCCTTTGGAAGTTCCAGGGTTAGATGTGATTAGCCTCGAAAGCCTCAGCGGAAATGGGCCTCATCTCGCCTGGAGGGCAAAACCTCCTGGATTTTCTCGAGTTGCGGCAGGTGCTCTCGACTTACAATGGGGACCTCAGGGACCCGCTCTAGTGGCCTCAGGAAAGGCCAGTCCCCATGCGAGTTCCTCGGAGGCCTCTCGGGATTCTTCTCCCTTCGATGCCGGGCCTAAGACCTTGTGTAACGTCGGGGCCGGAACCTGAGGATTCCTCTCCAGTGCTGACATGGATCTTGGGGTACTTATGGAGTCTCCCCAGGGGAGTCAGTCCTCGTCTCGAATGCGGGCATGCACTTGCGCTTTCCTCCAGAGAGGTAGCAGCAGTGTCACGCTTCCATCGCGTGGATCAAGGATCTATGGTTTTCCCTCGAGTCTTTCCCACGAGGCTTTCCGAGGCTTTCCCACAGGGCTGTCCCACGTGCCACGTGGTGGGAGTCGATCCTCGGCTTGAATCAAGGCAGTGCAGGAAAACAGGTTCCTCTGGAATGGACTGACACATCTGGGGACTCTCTGGAATGGTGGCACGACCCTGGAGTTCCTCGCCTTTCCTGTGGAGAGCGCCTCCTCTTGAGATGCGACAGGAACGCAGTTCTCTTTCCTCAGAGGAAAGGATCCCTCATCTCGAGCTAGGAGGCGGAAGCGGGCTCCTCTGGATGTGGCGGGACCCTCGTGCTTCCTCTAGAGTGGAGGGGTATGTCGGGAACTTCTTGAGTTGCAGCAAGGTGTGAAGGACCCTTTGGAAGTTCCAGTGGTTAGATGTGATTAGCCGAAAGCCTCAGCGGAAATGGGCCTCATCTCGCCTGGAGGGCAAAACCTCCTGGATTTTCTCGAGTTGCGGCAGGTGCTCTCGACTTACGACAGGGACCTCAGGGACCCGCTCTGGTGGCCTCAGGAAGGCCAGTCCCCATGAGTTCCTCGGGGCCTCTCGGGATTCCTCTCCTTGATGCCGGGGCCTAAGACCTTGTGTGGAGTCGGGGCGGAACCTGAGGATTCCTCTCCAGTGCTGACATGGATCTTGGGGTACTTCTGGAGTCTCCCCAGGAGTCAGTCCTCGTCTCGAATGGGGCATGCACTTGCGCTTTCCTCCAGAGCGGTAGCAGCAGTGTCACGCAGTCCCCGCGTGGATCAAAGGATCTATGGTTTCCCCCTGAGAGCTTTCAGGCTTTCCCACAGGGCTGTCACGTGCCACGTGGTGGGAGTCGATCCTCGGCTTGGCCAAGGCAGTGCAGGGAAAACATGTTCCTCTGGAATGGACTGAGACATCTGGGGGACTCTTGGAATGGTGGCACGACCCTGGAGTTCCTCTCGCCTTCCCAGTGGAGAGCACCTCCTCTTGAGATGCGAGGGGAACGCCGGAATTCTTTCCCCACAAGGCAGGGAAAGGATCCCTCATCTCGAGCTAGGAGCGGAAGCAGGGCTCCTCTGGATGTGTTGGGACCCGTGCTTCCTCTCGAGTGGAGACGGGTATGTCGGGAACTTCTTGAGTTGCAGCAAGGGTGTGAAGGACCCTTTGGAAGTTCCAGTGGTTAGATGTGATTAGAGAAGCCTCAGCGGAAATGGGCCTCATCTCGCCTGGAGGGCAAAACCTCCTGGATTTTCTCGAGTTGCGGCAGTGCTCTCGACTTACGCAGGGACCTCAGGGACCCGCTCTGGTGGCCTCAGGAAGGCCAGTCCCATGCGAGTTCCTCGGGGCCTCTCGGGATTCCTCTCCCGCGATGCGGGGCCTAAGACCTTGTGTGAGTCAGGGCCGGAACCTGAGGATTCCTCTCCAGTGCTGACATGGATCTTGGGGTACTGGAGTCTCCCAGGGAGTCAGTCCTCGTCTCGAGCGGGCATGCACTGCGCTTTCCTCGAGCGGTAGCAGCAGTGTCACGCTTCCCGTCGTGGATCAAGGATCTGGTTTTCCCGAGTCTTTCCCACCCTGAGGCTTTCCCACAGGGCTGTCCCGTGCACCGTGGTGGGAGTCGATCCTCGGCTTGAGTCAAGGCAGTGCAGGAAAACAGGTTCCTCTGGAATGGACTGACACATCTGGGGACTCTTGGAATGGTGGCACGACCCTGGAGTTCCTCTCGCCTTTCCTGTGGAGAGCGCCTCCTCTTGAGATGCGGCAGAGCGCGGGGCTTTCCGACCAAGCAGGATCCTCATCTCGAGCTCGGAGGAAACGGCTCCTCTGGATGTGTGCGGGACCCTCGTCTTCCTCTAGAGTGGAGACGGGGTATGTCGGGAACTTCTTGAGTTGCAGCAAGGGTGTGAAGGACCTTTTGGAAGTTCCAGTTGATGTGATGCCTTGAGAAGCCTCAGCGGAAATGGGCCTCATCTCGCCTGGAGGGCAAAACCTCCTGGATTTTCTCGAGTTGCGGCAGGTGCTCTCGACTTACGGCGGGGACCTCAGGGACCCGCTCTGGTGGCCTCAGGAAAGACCAGTCCCCATGCGAGTCCCTCGGGGGCTCTCGGGATTCCTCTCCCGTCGATGCCGGGCCTAAGACCTTGTGTGAGTGGGGCGGAACCTGAGGATTCCTCTCCAGTGCTGACATGGATCTTGGGGTACTTCTGAGTCTCCCCAGGAGTCAGTCCTCGTCTCGAATGCGGGCATGCACTTGCGCTTTCCTCAGAGCGGTGCAGCAGTGTCACGCTTCCGCCGGATCAAAGGATCTATGGTTTTCCCTCGAGTCTTTCCCAGGCTTTCCCACAGGCTTTCCACAGGGCTGTCCGTGCCACGTGGTGGGAGTCGATCCTCGGAAGCGTCAAGGCAGTGCAGGAAAACAGGTTCCTCTGGAATGGACTGACACATCTGGGGGACTCTTGGAATGGTGGCACGACCCTGGAGTTCCTCGCCTTTCCTGTGGAGAGCGCCTCCTCTTGAGATGCGAGGAACGCCCAAATTCTTTCCCGAACAAGGAAAGGATCCCTCATCTCGAGCTAGAGGCGGAAGCGGGGCTCCTCTGGATGTGGCGGGACCCTCGTGCTTCCTCTCGAGTGGAGACGGGTATGTCGGGAACTTCTTGAGTTGCAGCAAGGGTGTGAAGGACCCTTTGGAAGTTCCAGGGTTAGATGTGATTAGCCTCGAGAAGCCTCAGCGGAAATGGGCCTCATCTCGCCTGGAGGGCAAAACCTCCTGGATTTTCTCGATTGCGGCAGGTGCTCTCGACTTACGGCGGGGACCTCAGGGACCCGCTCTGGTGGCCTCAGGAAAGGCCAGTCCCCATGCGAGTTCCTCAGGGCCTCGGATTCCTCTCCCTGATGCGGGGCCTAAGACCTTGTGTGAACTCAGGGCCGGAACCTGAGGATTCCTCTCCAGTGCTGACATGGATCTTGGGGTACTTCTGGAGTCTCCCCAGGGAGTCAGTCCTCGTCTCGAATGCGGGCATGCACTTGCGCTTTCCTCCAGAGCGGTAGCAGCAGTGTCACGCAGTCCGCCCCGTGGATCAAAGCATCTATGGTTTCCCTCGAGGCTTTCCCACGAGGCTTTCCCACAGGGCTGTCCCACGTGCACACGTGGTGGGAGTCGATCCTCGGCTTGAACGTCAAGGCAGTGCAGGAAAACAGGTTCCTCTGGAATGGACTGACACATCTGGGGACTCTTGGAATGGTGGCACGACCCTGGAGTTCCTCTCGCCTTTCCTGTGGAGCGCCTCCTCTTGAGATGCGCGGGAACGCCGGGAATTCTTTCCCTACGAAACAGGAAAGGATCCCTCATCTCGAGCTCGGAGGCGGAAGGGGCTCCCTGGATGTGTTCGGGACCCTCGTGCTTCCTCTCGAGTGGAGACGGGTGTGTCGGGAACTTCTTGAGTTGCAGAAAGGTGTGAAGGACCCTTTGGAAGTTCCAGGGTTAGATGTGATTAGCCTCGAGAAGCCTCAGCGGAAATGGGCCTCATCTCGCCTGGAGGGCAAAACCTCCTGGATTTTCTCGAGTTGCGGCAGGTGCTCTCGACTTACGACGGGGCCCTCAGGGACCCGCTCTGGTGGCCTCAGGAAAGGCCAGTCCCCATGCGAGTTCCTCGGGGCCTTTCGGAATTCCTCTCCCGCTGATGCCGGGGCCTAAGACCTTGTGTGAACTCAGGGCCGGAACCTGAGGATTCCTCTCCAGTGCTGACATGGATCTTGGGGTACTTCTGGAGTCTCCCAGGGAGTCAGTCCTCGTCTCGAATGCGGGGCATGCACTTGCGCTTTCCTCCAGAGCGGTAGCAGCAGTGTCACGCAGTCCGCCCGTGGATCAAAGCATCTATGGTTTCCCTCGTGTCTTTCCCACGAGGCTTTCCCACGAGGCTTTCCCACAGGGCTGTCCCACGTGCACACGTGGTGGGAGTCGATCCTCGGCTTGAACGTCAAGGCAGTGCAGGGAAAACAGGTTCCTCTGGAATGGACTGACACATCTGGGGGACTCTTGGAATGGTGGCACGACCCTGGAGTTCCTCTCGCCTTTCCTGTGGAGAGCGCCTCCTCTTGAGATGCGACGGAACGCCGGGAATTCTTTCCCTACGAAACAGGAAAGGATCCCTCATCTCGAGCTCGGAGGCGGAAACGGGGCTCCCCTGGATGTGTTCGGGAACCTCGTGCTTCCTCTCGAGTGGAGACGGGTGTGTCGGGAACTTCTTGAGTTGCAGAAAGGGTGTGAAGGACCCTTTGGAAGTTCCAGGGGTTAGATGTGATTAGCCTCGAGAAGCCTCAGCGGAAATGGGCCTCATCTCGCCTGGAGGGCAAAACCTCCTGGATTTTCTCGAGTTGCGGCAGGTGCTCTCGACTTACGACGGGGCCTCAGGGACCCGCTCTGGTGGCCTCAGGAAAGGCCAGTCCCCATGCGAGTTCCTCGGGGCCTTCGGAATTCCTCTCCCGCTGATGCCGGGGCCTAAGACCTTGTGTGAACTCAGGGCCGGAACCTGAGGATTCCTCTCCAGTGCTGACATGGATCTTGGGGTACTTCTGGAGTCTCCCCAGGGAGTCAGTCCTCGTCTCGAATGCGGGGCATGCACTTGCGCTTTCCTCCAGAGCGGTAGCAGCAGTGTCACGCAGTCCGCCCCGTGGATCAAAGCATCTATGGTTTTCCTCGTGTCTTTCCCACGAGGCTTTCCCACGAGGCTTTCCCACAGGGCTGTCCCACGTGCACACGTGGTGGGAGTCGATCCTCGGCTTGAACGTCAAGGCAGTGCAGGGAAAACAGGTTCCTCTGGAATGGACTGACACATCTGGGGGACTCTTGGAATGGTGGCACGACCCTGGAGTTCCTCTCGCCTTTCCTGTGGAGAGCGCCTCCTCTTGAGATGCGACGGGAACGCCGGGAATTCTTTCCCTACGAAACAGGGAAAGGATCCCTCATCTCGAGCTCGGAGGCGGAAACGGGCTCCCTGGATGTGTTCGGGACCCTCGTGCTTCCTCTCGAGTGGAGACGGGTGTGTCGGGAACTTCTTGAGTTGCAGAAAGGGTGTGAAGGACCCTTTGGAAGTTCCAGGGGTTAGATGTGATTAGCCTCGAGAAGCCTCAGCGGAAATGGGCCTCATCTCGCCTGGAGGGCAAAACCTCCTGGATTTTCTCGAGTTGCGGCAGGTGCTCTCGACTTACGACGGGGCCCTCAGGGACCCGCTCTGGTGGCCTCAGGAAAGGCCAGTCCCCATGCGAGTTCCTCGGGGGCCTTTCGGAATTCCTCTCCCGCTGATGCCGGGGCCTAAGACCTTGTGTGAACTCAGGGCCGGAACCTGAGGATTCCTCTCCAGTGCTGACATGGATCTTGGGGTATTTCTGGAGTCTCCCAGGGAGTCAGTCCTCGTCTCGAATGCGGGCATGCACTTGCGCTTTCCTCCAGAGCGGTAGCAGCAGTGTCACGCAGTCCGCCCCGTGGATCAAAGCATCTATGGTTTTCCCTCGTGTCTTTCCCCCGAGGCTTTCCCACAGGGCTGTCCCACGTGCACACGTGGTGGGAGTCGATCCTCGGCTTGAACGTCAAGGCAGTGCAGGGAAAACAGGTTCCTCTGGAATGGACTGACACATCTGGGGGACTCTTGGAATGGTGGCACGACCCTGGAGTTCCTCTCGCCTTTCCTGTGGAGAGCGCCTCCTCTTGAGATGCGACGGGAACGCCGGGAATTCTTTCCCTACGAAACAGGGAAAGGATCCCTCATCTCGAGCTCGGAGGCGGAAACGGGGCTCCCCTGGATGTGTTCGGGACCCTCGTGCTTCCTCTCGAGTGGAGACGGGTGTGTCGGGAACTTCTTGAGTTGCAGAAAGGGTGTGAAGGACCCCTTTGGAAGTTCCAGGGGTTAGATGTGATTAGCCTCGAGAAGCCTCAGCGGAAATGGGCCTCATCTCGCCTGGAGGGCAAAACCTCCTGGATTTTCTCGAGTTGCGGCAGGTGCTCTCGACTTACGACGGGGCCCTCAGGGACCCGCTCTGGTGGCCTCAGGAAAGGCCAGTCCCCATGCGAGTTCCTCGGGGGCCTTTCGGAATTCCTCTCCCGCTGATGCCGGGGCCTAAGACCTTGTGTGAACTCAGGGCCGGAACCTGAGGATTCCTCTCCAGTGCTGACATGGATCTTGGGGTACTTCTGGAGTCTCCCCAGGGGAGTCAGTCCTCGTCTCGAATGCGGGCATGCACTTGCGCTTTCCTCCAGAGCGGTAGCAGCAGTGTCACGCAGTCCGCCCCGTGGATCAAAGCATCTATGGTTTTCCCTCGTGTCTTTCCCGCGAGGCTTTCCCACGAGGCTTTCCCACAGGGCTGTCCCACGTGCACACGTGGTGGGAGTCGATCCTCGGCTTGAACGTCAAGGCAGTGCAGGGAAAACCGGTTCCTCTGGAATGGACTGACACATCTGGGGGACTCTTGGAATGGTGGCACGACCCTGGAGTTCCTCTCGCCTTTCCTGTGGAGAGCGCCTCCTCTTGAGATGCGAGGGGGAAGGCCGGGAATTCTTTCCCTACGAAACAGGGAAAGGATCCCTCATCTCGAGCTCGGAGGCGGAAACGGGGCTCCCCTGGATGTGTTCGGGACCCTCGTGCTTCCTCTCGAGTGGAGACGGGTGTGTCGGGAACTTCTTGAGTTGCAGAAAGGGTGTGAAGGACCCTTTGGAAGTTCCAGGGGTTAGATGTGATTAGCCTCGAGAAGCCTCAGCGGAAATGGGCCTCATCTCGCCTGGAGGGCAAAAACCTCCTGGATTTTCTCGAGTTGCGGCAGGTGCTCTCGACTTACGACGGGGCCCTCAGGGACCCGCTCTGGTGGCCTCAGGAAAGGCCAGTCCCCATGCGAGTTCCTCGGGGGCCTTTCGGAATTCCTCTCCCGCTGATGCCGGGGCCTAAGACCTTGTGTGAACTCAGGGCCGGAACCTGAGGATTCCTCTCCAGTGCTGACATGGATCTTGGGGTACTTCTGGAGTCTCCCCAGGGGAGTCAGTCCTCGTCTCGAATGCGGGCATGCACTTGCGCTTTCCTCCAGAGCGGTAGCAGCAGTGTCACGC
The DNA here is from genome assembly GCF_016772045.2 of Ovis aries. Lineage (NCBI taxonomy): Eukaryota > Metazoa > Chordata > Mammalia > Artiodactyla > Bovidae > Ovis > Ovis aries. Next base: position 75,032 of record NW_024599830.1, on the reverse strand, counting down.
AGTCCGCCCCGTGGATCAAAGCATCTATGGTTTTCCCTCGTGTCTTTCCCACGAGGCTTTCCCACGAGGCTTTCCCACAGGGCTGTCCCACGTGCACACATGGTGGGAGTCGATCCTCGGCTTGAACGTCAAGGCAGTGCAGGGAAACAGGTTCCTCTGGAATGGACTGACACATCTGGGGACTCTTGGAATGGTGGCACGACCCTGGAGTTCCTCTCGCCTTTCCTGTGGAGAGCGCCTCCTCTTGAGATGCGACGGGAACGCCGGGAATTCTTTCCCTACGAAACAGGGAAAGGATCCCTCATCTCGAGCTCGGAGGCGGAAACGGGGCTCCCTGGATGTGTTCGGGACCCTCGTGCTTCCTCTCGAGTGGAGACGGGTGTGTCGGGAACTTCTTGAGTTGCAGAAAGGGTGTGAAGGACCCCTTTGGAAGTTCCAGGGTTAGATGTGATTAGCCTCGAGAAGCCTCAGCGGAAATGGGCCTCATCTCGCCTGGAGGGCAAAACCTCCTGGATTTTCTCGAGTTGCGGCAGGTGCTCTCGACTTACGACGGGGCCTCAGGGACCCGCTCTGGTGGCCTCAGGAAAGGCCAGTCCCCATGCGAGTTCCTCGGGGCCTTTCGGAATTCCTCTCCCGCTGATGCCGGGGCCTAAGACCTTGTGTGAACTCAGGGCCGGAACCTGAGGATTCCTCTCCAGTGCTGACATGGATCTTGGGGTACTTCTGGAGTCTCCCCAGGGAGTCAGTCCTCGTCTCGAATGCGGGCATGCACTTGCGCTTTCCTCCAGAGCGGTAGCAGCAGTGTCACGCAGTCCGCCCCGTGGATCAAAGCATCTATGGTTTTCCCTCGTGTCTTTCCCACGAGGCTTTCCCACGAGGCTTTCCCACAGGGCTGTCCCACGTGCACACGTGGTGGGAGTCGATCCTCGGCTTGAACGTCAAGGCAGTGCAGGGAAAACAGGTTCCTCTGGAATGGACTGACACATCTGGGGGACTCTTGGAATGGTGGCACGACCCTGGAGTTCCTCTCGCCTTTCCTGTGGAGAGCGCCTCCTCTTGAGATGCGACGGGAACGCCGGGAATTCTTTCCCTACGAAACAGGGAAAGGATCCCTCATCTCGAGCTCGGAGGCGGAAACGGGGCTCCCCTGGATGTGTTCGGGACCCTCGTGCTTCCTCTCGAGTGGAGACGGGTGTGTCGGGAACTTCTTGAGTTGCAGAAAGGGTGTGAAGGACCCTTTGGAAGTTCCAGGGGTTAGATGTGATTAGCCTCGAGAAGCCTCAGCGGAAATGGGCCTCATCTCGCCTGGAGGGCAAAACCTCCTGGATTTTCTCGAGTTGCGGCAGGTGCTCTCGACTTACGACGGGGCCCTCAGGGACCCGCTCTGGTGGCCTCAGGAAAGGCCAGTCCCCATGCGAGTTCCTCGGGGCCTTTCGGAATTCCTCTCCCGCTGATGCCGGGGCCTAAGACCTTGTGTGAACTCAGGGCCGGAACCTGAGGATTCCTCTCCAGTGCTGACATGGATCTTGGGGTACTTCTGGAGTCTCCCCAGGGGAGTCAGTCCTCGTCTCGAATGCGGGCATGCACTTGCGCTTTCCTCCAGAGCGGTAGCAGCAGTGTCACGCAGTCCGCCCCGTGGATCAAAGCATCTATGGTTTTCCCTCGTGTCTTTCCCACGAGGCTTTCCCACGAGGCTTTCCCACAGGGCTGTCCCACGTGCACACGTGGTGGGAGTCGATCCTCGGCTTGAACGTCAAGGCAGTGCAGGGAAAACAGGTTCCTCTGGAATGGACTGACACATCTGGGGACTCTTGGAATGGTGGCACGACCCTGGAGTTCCTCTCGCCTTTCCTGTGGAGAGCGCCTCCTCTTGAGATGCGACGGGAACGCCGGGAATTCTTTCCCTACGAAACAGGGAAAGGATCCCTCATCTCGAGCTCGGAGGCGGAAACGGGGCTCCCCTGGATGTGTTCGGGACCCTCGTGCTTCCTCTCGAGTGGAGACGGGTGTGTCGGGAACTTCTTGAGTTGCAGAAAGGGTGTGAAGGACCCTTTGGAAGTTCCAGGGGTTAGATGTGATTAGCCTCGAGAAGCCTCAGCGGAAATGGGCCTCATCTCGCCTGGAGGGCAAAACCTCCTGGATTTTCTCGAGTTGCGGCAGGTGCTCTCGACTTACGACGGGGCCCTCAGGGACCCGCTCTGGTGGCCTCAGGAAAGGCCAGTCCCCATGCGAGTTCCTCGGGGCCTTTCGGAATTCCTCTCCCGCTGATGCCGGGGCCTAAGACCTTGTGTGAACTCAGGGCCGGAACCTGAGGATTCCTCTCCAGTGCTGACATGGATCTTGGGGTACTTCTGGAGTCTCCCCAGGGAGTCAGTCCTCGTCTCGAATGCGGGCATGCACTTGCGCTTTCCTCCAGAGCGGTAGCAGCAGTGTCACGCAGTCCGCCCCGTGGATCAAAGCATCTATGGTTTTCCCTCGTGTCTTTCCCACGAGGCTTTCCCACGAGGCTTTCCCACAGGGCTGTCCCACGTGCACACGTGGTGGGAGTCGATCCTCGGCTTGAACGTCAAGGCAGTGCAGGGAAAACAGGTTCCTCTGGAATGGACTGACACATCTGGGGGACTCTTGGAATGGTGGCACGACCCTGGAGTTCCTCTCGCCTTTCCTGTGGAGAGCGCCTCCTCTTGAGATGCGACGGGAACGCCGGGAATTCTTTCCCTACGAAACAGGGAAAGGATCCCTCATCTCGAGCTCGGAGGCGGAAACGGGGCTCCCCTGGATGTGTTCGGGACCCTCGTGCTTCCTCTCGAGTGGAGACGGGTGTGTCGGGAACTTCTTGAGTTGCAGAAAGGGTGTGAAGGACCCTTTGGAAGTTCCAGGGTTAGATGTGATTAGCCTCGAGAAGCCTCAGCGGAAATGGGCCTCATCTCGCCTGGAGGGCAAAACCTCCTGGATTTTCTCGAGTTGCGGCAGGTGCTCTCGACTTACGACGGGGCCCTCAGGGACCCGCTCTGGTGGCCTCAGGAAAGGCCAGTCCCCATGCGAGTTCCTCGGGGCCTTTCGGAATTCCTCTCCCGCTGATGCCGGGGCCTAAGACCTTGTGTGAACTCAGGGCCGGAACCTGAGGATTCCTCTCCAGTGCTGACATGGATCTTGGGGTACTTCTGGAGTCTCCCCAGGGGAGTCAGTCCTCGTCTCGAATGCGGGCATGCACTTGCGCTTTCCTCCAGAGCGGTAGCAGCAGTGTCACGCAGTCCGCCCCGTGGATCAAAGCATCTATGGTTTTCCCTCGTGTCTTTCCCACGAGGCTTTCCCACGAGGCTTTCCCACAGGGCTGTCCCACGTGCACACGTGGTGGGAGTCGATCCTCGGCTTGAACGTCAAGGCAGTGCAGGGAAAACAGGTTCCTCTGGAATGGACTGACACATCTGGGGACTCTTGGAATGGTGGCACGACCCTGGAGTTCCTCTCGCCTTTCCTGTGGAGAGCGCCTCCTCTTGAGATGCGACGGGAACGCCGGGAATTCTTTCCCTACGAAACAGGGAAAGGATCCCTCATCTCGAGCTCGGAGGCGGAAACGGGGCTCCCCTGGATGTGTTCGGGACCCTCGTGCTTCCTCTCGAGTGGAGACGGGTGTGTCGGGAACTTCTTGAGTTGCAGAAAGGGTGTGAAGGACCCTTTGGAAGTTCCAGGGGTTAGATGTGATTAGCCTCGAGAAGCCTCAGCGGAAATGGGCCTCATCTCGCCTGGAGGGCAAAACCTCCTGGATTTTCTCGAGTTGCGGCAGGTGCTCTCGACTTACGACGGGGCCCTCAGGGACCCGCTCTGGTGGCCTCAGGAAAGGCCAGTCCCCATGCGAGTTCCTCGGGGCCTTTCGGAATTCCTCTCCCGCTGATGCCGGGCCTAAGACCTTGTGTGAACTCAGGGCCGGAACCTGAGGATTCCTCTCCAGTGCTGACATGGATCTTGGGGTACTTCTGGAGTCTCCCCAGGGGAGTCAGTCCTCGTCTCGAATGCGGGCATGCACTTGCGCTTTCCTCCAGAGCGGTAGCAGCAGTGTCACGCAGTCCGCCCCGTGGATCAAAGCATCTATGGTTTTCCCTCGTGTCTTTCCCACGAGGCTTTCCCACGAGGCTTTCCCACAGGGCTGTCCCACGTGCACACGTGGTGGGAGTCGATCCTCGGCTTGAACGTCAAGGCAGTGCAGGGAAAACAGGTTCCTCTGGAATGGACTGACACATCTGGGGGACTCTTGGAATGGTGGCACGACCCTGGAGTTCCTCTCGCCTTTCCTGTGGAGAGCGCCTCCTCTTGAGATGCGACGGGAACGCCGGGAATTCTTTCCCTACGAAACAGGGAAAGGATCCCTCATCTCGAGCTCGGAGGCGGAAACGGGGCTCCCCTGGATGTGTTCGGGACCCTCGTGCTTCCTCTCGAGTGGAGACGGGTGTGTCGGGAACTTCTTGAGTTGCAGAAAGGGTGTGAAGGACCCTTTGGAAGTTCCAGGGTTAGATGTGATTAGCCTCGAGAAGCCTCAGCGGAAATGGGCCTCATCTCGCCTGGAGGGCAAAACCTCCTGGATTTTCTCGAGTTGCGGCAGGTGCTCTCGACTTACGACGGGGCCCTCAGGGACCCGCTCTGGTGGCCTCAGGAAAGGCCAGTCCCCATGCGAGTTCCTCGGGGCCTTTCGGAATTCCTCTCCCGCTGATGCCGGGGCCTAAGACCTTGTGTGAACTCAGGGCCGGAACCTGAGGATTCCTCTCCAGTGCTGACATGGATCTTGGGGTACTTCTGGAGTCTCCCCAGGGAGTCAGTCCTCGTCTCGAATGCGGGCATGCACTTGCGCTTTCCTCCAGAGCGGTAGCAGCAGTGTCACGCAGTCCGCCCCGTGGATCAAAGCATCTATGGTTTTCCCTCGTGTCTTTCCCACGAGGCTTTCCCACGAGGCTTTCCCACAGGGCTGTCCCACGTGCACACGTGGTGGGAGTCGATCCTCGGCTTGAACGTCAAGGCAGTGCAGGGAAAACAGGTTCCTCTGGAATGGACTGACACATCTGGGGACTCTTGGAATGGTGGCACGACCCTGGAGTTCCTCTCGCCTTTCCTGTGGAGAGCGCCTCCTCTTGAGATGCGACGGGAACGCCGGGAATTCTTTCCCTACGAAACAGGGAAAGGATCCCTCATCTCGAGCTCGGAGGCGGAAACGGGGCTCCCCTGGATGTGTTCGGGACCCTCGTGCTTCCTCTCGAGTGGAGACGGGTGTGTCGGGAACTTCTTGAGTTGCAGAAAGGGTGTGAAGGACCCTTTGGAAGTTCCAGGGGTTAGATGTGATTAGCCTCGAGAAGCCTCAGCGGAAATGGGCCTCATCTCGCCTGGAGGGCAAAACCTCCTGGATTTTCTCGAGTTGCGGCAGGTGCTCTCGACTTACGACGGGGCCCTCAGGGACCCGCTCTGGTGGCCTCAGGAAAGGCCAGTCCCCATGCGAGTTCCTCGGGGCCTTTCGGAATTCCTCTCCCGCTGATGCCGGGCCTAAGACCTTGTGTGAACTCAGGGCCGGAACCTGAGGATTCCTCTCCAGTGCTGACATGGATCTTGGGGTACTTCTGCAGTCTCCCCAGGGGAGTCAGTCCTCGTCTCGAATGCGGGCATGCACTTGCGCTTTCCTCCAGAGCGGTAGCAGCAGTGTCACGCAGTCCGCCCCGTGGATCAAAGCATCTATGGTTTTCCCTCGTGTCTTTCCCACGAGGCTTTCCCACGAGGCTTTCCCACAGGGCTGTCCCACGTGCACACGTGGTGGGAGTCGATCCTCGGCTTGAACGTCAAGGCAGTGCAGGGAAAACAGGTTCCTCTGGAATGGACTGACACATCTGGGGACTCTTGGAATGGTGGCACGACCCTGGAGTTCCTCTCGCCTTTCCTGTGGAGAGCGCCTCCTCTTGAGATGCGACGGGAACGCCGGGAATTCTTTCCCTACGAAACAGGGAAAGGATCCCTCATCTCGAGCTCGGAGGCGGAAACGGGGCTCCCCTGGATGTGTTCGGGACCCTCGTGCTTCCTCTCGAGTGGAGACGGGTGTGTCGGGAACTTCTTGAGTTGCAGAAAGGGTGTGAAGGACCCTTTGGAAGTTCCAGGGGTTAGATGTGATTAGCCTCGAGAAGCCTCAGCGGAAATGGGCCTCATCTCGCCTGGAGGGCAAAACCTCCTGGATTTTCTCGAGTTGCGGCAGGTGCTCTCGACTTACGACGGGGCCCTCAGGGACCCGCTCTGGTGGCCTCAGGAAAGGCCAGTCCCCATGCGAGTTCCTCGGGGCCTTTCGGAATTCCTCTCCCGCTGATGCCGGGGCCTAAGACCTTGTGTGAACTCAGGGCCGGAACCTGAGGATTCCTCTCCAGTGCTGACATGGATCTTGGGGTACTTCTGGAGTCTCCCCAGGGGAGTCAGTCCTCGTCTCGAATGCGGGCATGCACTTGCGCTTTCCTCCAGAGCGGTAGCAGCAGTGTCACGCAGTCCGCCCCGTGGATCAAAGCATCTATGGTTTTCCCTCGTGTCTTTCCCACGAGGCTTTCCCACGAGGCTTTCCCACAGGGCTGTCCCACGTGCACACGTGGTGGGAGTCGATCCTCGGCTTGAACGTCAAGGCAGTGCAGGGAAAACAGGTTCCTCTGGAATGGACTGACACATCTGGGGACTCTTGGAATGGTGGCACGACCCTGGAGTTCCTCTCGCCTTTCCTGTGGAGAGCGCCTCCTCTTGAGATGCGACGGGAACGCCGGGAATTCTTTCCCTACGAAACAGGGAAAGGATCCCTCATCTCGAGCTCGGAGGCGGAAACGGGGCTCCCCTGGATGTGTTCGGGACCCTCGTGCTTCCTCTCGAGTGGAGACGGGTGTGTCGGGAACTTCTTGAGTTGCAGAAAGGGTGTGAAGGACCCTTTGGAAGTTCCAGGGGTTAGATGTGATTAGCCTCGAGAAGCCTCAGCGGAAATGGGCCTCATCTCGCCTGGAGGGCAAAACCTCCTGGATTTTCTCGAGTTGCGGCAGGTGCTCTCGACTTACGACGGGGCCCTCAGGGACCCGCTCTGGTGGCCTCAGGAAAGGCCAGTCCCCATGCGAGTTCCTCGGGGCCTTTCGGAATTCCTCTCCCGCTGATGCCGGGGCCTAAGACCTTGTGTGAACTCAGGGCCGGAACCTGAGGATTCCTCTCCAGTGCTGACATGGATCTTGGGGTACTTCTGGAGTCTCCCCAGGGGAGTCAGTCCTCGTCTCGAATGCGGGCATGCACTTGCGCTTTCCTCCAGAGCGGTAGCAGCAGTGTCACGCAGTCCGCCCCGTGGATCAAAGCATCTATGGTTTTCCCTCGTGTCTTTCCCACGAGGCTTTCCCACGAGGCTTTCCCACAGGGCTGTCCCACGTGCACACGTGGTGGGAGTCGATCCTCGGCTTGAACGTCAAGGCAGTGCAGGGAAAACAGGTTCCTCTGGAATGGACTGACACATCTGGGGGACTCTTGGAATGGTGGCACGACCCTGGAGTTCCTCTCGCCTTTCCTGTGGAGAGCGCCTCCTCTTGAGATGCGACGGGAACGCCGGGAATTCTTTCCCTACGAAACAGGGAAAGGATCCCTCATCTCGAGCTCGGAGGCGGAAACGGGGCTCCCCTGGATGTGTTCGGGACCCTCGTGCTTCCTCTCGAGTGGAGACGGGTGTGTCGGGAACTTCTTGAGTTGCAGAAAGGGTGTGAAGGACCCTTTGGAAGTTCCAGGGGTTAGATGTGATTAGCCTCGAGAAGCCTCAGCGGAAATGGGCCTCATCTCGCCTGGAGGGCAAAACCTCCTGGATTTTCTCGAGTTGCGGCAGGTGCTCTCGACTTACGACGGGGCCCTCAGGGACCCGCTCTGGTGGCCTCAGGAAAGGCCAGTCCCCATGCGAGTTCCTCGGGGCCTTTCGGAATTCCTCTCCCGCTGATGCCGGGGCCTAAGACCTTGTGTGAACTCAGGGCCGGAACCTGAGGATTCCTCTCCAGTGCTGACATGGATCTTGGGGTACTTCTGGAGTCTCCCCAGGGGAGTCAGTCCTCGTCTCGAATGCGGGCATGCACTTGCGCTTTCCTCCAGAGCGGTAGCAGCAGTGTCACGCAGTCCGCCCCGTGGATCAAAGCATCTATGGTTTTCCCTCGTGTCTTTCCCACGAGGCTTTCCCACGAGGCTTTCCCACAGGGCTGTCCCACGTGCACACGTGGTGGGAGTCGATCCTCGGCTTGAACGTCAAGGCAGTGCAGGGAAAACAGGTTCCTCTGGAATGGACTGACACATCTGGGGGACTCTTGGAATGGTGGCACGACCCTGGAGTTCCTCTCGCCTTTCCTGTGGAGAGCGCCTCCTCTTGAGATGCGACGGGAACGCCGGGAATTCTTTCCCTACGAAACAGGGAAAGGATCCCTCATCTCGAGCTCGGAGGCGGAAACGGGGCTCCCCTGGATGTGTTCGGGACCCTCGTGCTTCCTCTCGAGTGGAGACGGGTGTGTCGGGAACTTCTTGAGTTGCAGAAAGGGTGTGAAGGACCCTTTGGAAGTTCCAGGGGTTAGATGTGATTAGCCTCGAGAAGCCTCAGCGGAAATGGGCCTCATCTCGCCTGGAGGGCAAAACCTCCTGGATTTTCTCGAGTTGCGGCAGGTGCTCTCGACTTACGACGGGGCCCTCAGGGACCCGCTCTGGTGGCCTCAGGAAAGGCCAGTCCCCATGCGAGTTCCTCGGGGCCTTTCGGAATTCCTCTCCCGCTGATGCCGGGGCCTAAGACCTTGTGTGAACTCAGGGCCGGAACCTGAGGATTCCTCTCCAGTGCTGACATGGATCTTGGGGTACTTCTGGAGTCTCCCCAGGGGAGTCAGTCCTCGTCTCGAATGCGGGCATGCACTTGCGCTTTCCTCCAGAGCGGTAGCAGCAGTGTCACGCAGTCCGCCCCGTGGATCAAAGCATCTATGGTTTTCCCTCGTGTCTTTCCCACGAGGCTTTCCCACGAGGCTTTCCCACAGGGCTGTCCCACGTGCACACGTGGTGGGAGTCGATCCTCGGCTTGAACGTCAAGGCAGTGCAGGGAAAACAGGTTCCTCTGGAATGGACTGACACATCTGGGGACTCTTGGAATGGTGGCACGACCCTGGAGTTCCTCTCGCCTTTCCTGTGGAGAGCGCCTCCTCTTGAGATGCGACGGGAACGCCGGGAATTCTTTCCCTACGAAACAGGGAAAGGATCCCTCATCTCGAGCTCGGAGGCGGAAACGGGGCTCCCCTGGATGTGTTCGGGACCCTCGTGCTTCCTCTCGAGTGGAGACGGGTGTGTCGGGAACTTCTTGAGTTGCAGAAAGGGTGTGAAGGACCCTTTGGAAGTTCCAGGGGTTAGATGTGATTAGCCTCGAGAAGCCTCAGCGGAAATGGGCCTCATCTCGCCTGGAGGGCAAAACCTCCTGGATTTTCTCGAGTTGCGGCAGGTGCTCTCGACTTACGACGGGGCCCTCAGGGACCCGCTCTGGTGGCCTCAGGAAAGGCCAGTCCCCATGCGAGTTCCTCGGGGCCTTTCGGAATTCCTCTCCCGCTGATGCCGGGGCCTAAGACCTTGTGTGAACTCAGGGCCGGAACCTGAGGATTCCTCTCCAGTGCTGACATGGATCTTGGGGTACTTCTGGAGTCTCCCCAGGGGAGTCAGTCCTCGTCTCGAATGCGGGCATGCACTTGCGCTTTCCTCCAGAGCGGTAGCAGCAGTGTCACGCAGTCCGCCCCGTGGATCAAAGCATCTATGGTTTTCCCTCGTGTCTTTCCCACGAGGCTTTCCCACGAGGCTTTCCCACAGGGCTGTCCCACGTGCACACGTGGTGGGAGTCGATCCTCGGCTTGAACGTCAAGGCAGTGCAGGGAAAACAGGTTCCTCTGGAATGGACTGACACATCTGGGGGACTCTTGGAATGGTGGCACGACCCTGGAGTTCCTCTCGCCTTTCCTGTGGAGAGCGCCTCCTCTTGAGATGCGACGGGAACGCCGGGAATTCTTTCCCTACGAAACAGGGAAAGGATCCCTCATCTCGAGCTCGGAGGCGGAAACGGGGCTCCCCTGGATGTGTTCGGGACCCTCGTGCTTCCTCTCGAGTGGAGACGGGTGTGTCGGGAACTTCTTGAGTTGCAGAAAGGGTGTGAAGGACCCTTTGGAAGTTCCAGGGGTTAGATGTGATTAGCCTCGAGAAGCCTCAGCGGAAATGGGCCTCATCTCGCCTGGAGGGCAAAACCTCCTGGATTTTCTCGAGTTGCGGCAGGTGCTCTCGACTTACGACGGGGCCCTCAGGGACCCGCTCTGGTGGCCTCAGGAAAGGCCAGTCCCCATGCGAGTTCCTCGGGGCCTTTCGGAATTCCTCTCCCGCTGATGCCGGGCCTAAGACCTTGTGTGAACTCAGGGCCGGAACCTGAGGATTCCTCTCCAGTGCTGACATGGATCTTGGGGTACTTCTGGAGTCTCCCCAGGGGAGTCAGTCCTCGTCTCGAATGCGGGCATGCACTTGCGCTTTCCTCCAGAGCGGTAGCAGCAGTGTCACGCAGTCCGCCCCGTGGATCAAAGCATCTATGGTTTTCCCTCGTGTCTTTCCCACGAGGCTTTCCCACGAGGCTTTCCCACAGGGCTGTCCCACGTGCACACGTGGTGGGAGTCGATCCTCGGCTTGAACGTCAAGGCAGTGCAGGGAAAACAGGTTCCTCTGGAATGGACTGACACATCTGGGGACTCTTGGAATGGTGGCACGACCCTGGAGTTCCTCTCGCCTTTCCTGTGGAGAGCGCCTCCTCTTGAGATGCGACGGGAACGCCGGGAATTCTTTCCCTACGAAACAGGGAAAGGATCCCTCATCTCGAGCTCGGAGGCGGAAACGGGGCTCCCCTGGATGTGTTCGGGACCCTCGTGCTTCCTCTCGAGTGGAGACGGGTGTGTCGGGAACTTCTTGAGTTGCAGAAAGGGTGTGAAGGACCCTTTGGAAGTTCCAGGGGTTAGATGTGATTAGCCTCGAGAAGCCTCAGCGGAAATGGGCCTCATCTCGCCTGGAGGGCAAAACCTCCTGGATTTTCTCGAGTTGCGGCAGGTGCTCTCGACTTACGACGGGGCCCTCAGGGACCCGCTCTGGTGGCCTCAGGAAAGGCCAGTCCCCATGCGAGTTCCTCGGGGCCTTTCGGAATTCCTCTCCCGCTGATGCCGGGGCCTAAGACCTTGTGTGAACTCAGGGCCGGAACCTGAGGATTCCTCTCCAGTGCTGACATGGATCTTGGGGTACTTCTGGAGTCTCCCCAGGGGAGTCAGTCCTCGTCTCGAATGCGGGCATGCACTTGCGCTTTCCTCCAGAGCGGTAGCAGCAGTGTCACGCAGTCCGCCCCGTGGATCAAAGCATCTATGGTTTTCCCTCGTGTCTTTCCCACGAGGCTTTCCCACGAGGCTTTCCCACAGGGCTGTCCCACGTGCACACGTGGTGGGAGTCGATCCTCGGCTTGAACGTCAAGGCAGTGCAGGGAAAACAGGTTCCTCTGGAATGGACTGACACATCTGGGGGACTCTTGGAATGGTGGCACGACCCTGGAGTTCCTCTCGCCTTTCCTGTGGAGAGCGCCTCCTCTTGAGATGCGACGGGAACGCCGGGAATTCTTTCCCTACGAAACAGGGAAAGGATCCCTCATCTCGAGCTCGGAGGCGGAAACGGGGCTCCCCTGGATGTGTTCGGGACCCTCGTGCTTCCTCTCGAGTGGAGACGGGTGTGTCGGGAACTTCTTGAGTTGCAGAAAGGGTGTGAAGGACCCTTTGGAAGTTCCAGGGGTTAGATGTGATTAGCCTCGAGAAGCCTCAGCGGAAATGGGCCTCATCTCGCCTGGAGGGCAAAACCTCCTGGATTTTCTCGAGTTGCGGCAGGTGCTCTCGACTTACGACGGGGCCCTCAGGGACCCGCTCTGGTGGCCTCAGGAAAGGCCAGTCCCCATGCGAGTTCCTCGGGGCCTTTCGGAATTCCTCTCCCGCTGATGCCGGGCCTAAGACCTTGTGTGAACTCAGGGCCGGAACCTGAGGATTCCTCTCCAGTGCTGACATGGATCTTGGGGTACTTCTGGAGTCTCCCCAGGGGAGTCAGTCCTCGTCTCGAATGCGGGCATGCACTTGCGCTTTCCTCCAGAGCGGTAGCAGCAGTGTCACGCAGTCCGCCCCGTGGATCAAAGCATCTATGGTTTTCCCTCGTGTCTTTCCCACGAGGCTTTCCCACGAGGCTTTCCCACAGGGCTGTCCCACGTGCACACGTGGTGGGAGTCGATCCTCGGCTTGAACGTCAAGGCAGTGCAGGGAAAACAGGTTCCTCTGGAATGGACTGACACATCTGGGGGACTCTTGGAATGGTGGCACGACCCTGGAGTTCCTCTCGCCTTTCCTGTGGAGAGCGCCTCCTCTTGAGATGCGACGGGAACGCCGGGAATTCTTTCCCTACGAAACAGGGAAAGGATCCCTCATCTCGAGCTCGGAGGCGGAAACGGGGCTCCCCTGGATGTGTTCGGGACCCTCGTGCTTCCTCTCGAGTGGAGACGGGTGTGTCGGGAACTTCTTGAGTTGCAGAAAGGGTGTGAAGGACCCTTTGGAAGTTCCAGGGGTTAGATGTGATTAGCCTCGAGAAGCCTCAGCGGAAATGGGCCTCATCTCGCCTGGAGGGCAAAACCTCCTGGATTTTCTCGAGTTGCGGCAGGTGCTCTCGACTTACGACGGGGCCCTCAGGGACCCGCTCTGGTGGCCTCAGGAAAGGCCAGTCCCCATGCGAGTTCCTCGGGGCCTTTCGGAATTCCTCTCCCGCTGATGCCGGGGCCTAAGACCTTGGGTGAACTCAGGGCCGGAACCTGAGGATTCCTCTCCAGTGCTGACATGGATCTTGGGGTACTTCTGGAGTCTCCCCAGGGGAGTCAGTCCTCGTCTCGAATGCGGGCATGCACTTGCGCTTTCCTCCAGAGCGGTAGCAGCAGTGTCACGCAGTCCGCCCCGTGGATCAAAGCATCTATGGTTTTCCCTCGTGTCTTTCCCACGAGGCTTTCCCACGAGGCTTTCCCACAGGGCTGTCCCACGTGCACACGTGGTGGGAGTCGATCCTCGGCTTGAACGTCAAGGCAGTGCAGGGAAAACAGGTTCCTCTGGAATGGACTGACACATCTGGGGACTCTTGGAATGGTGGCACGACCCTGGAGTTCCTCTCGCCTTTCCTGTGGAGAGCGCCTCCTCTTGAGATGCGACGGGATCGCCGGGAATTCTTTCCCTACGAAACAGGGAAAGGATCCCTCATCTCGAGCTCGGAGTCGGAAACGGGGCTCCCCTGGATGTGTTCGGGACCCTCGTGCTTCCTCTCGAGTGGAGACGGGTGTGTCGGGAACTTCTTGAGTTGCAGAAAGTGTGTGAAGGACCCTTTGGAAGTTCCAGGGGTTAGATGTGATTAGCCTCGAGAAGCCTCAGCGGAAATGGGCCTCATCTCGCCTGGAGGGCAAAACCTCCTGGATTTTCTCGAGTTGCGGCAGGTGCTCTCGACTTACGACGGGGCCCTCAGGGACCCGCTCTCGTGGCCTCAGGAAAGGCCAGTCCCCATGCGAGTTCCTCGGGGGCCTTTCGGAATTCCTCTCCCGCTGATGCCGGGGCCTAAGACCTTGTGTGAACTCAGGGCCGGAACCTGAGGATTCCTCTCCAGTGCTGACATGGATCTTGGGGTACTTCTGGAGTCTCCCCAGGGGAGTCAGTCCTCGTCTCGAATGCGGGCATGCACTTGCGCTTTCCTCCAGAGCGGTAGCAGCAGTGTCACGCAGTCCGCCCCGTGGAGCAAAGCATCTATGGTTTTCCCTCGTGTCTTTCCCACGAGGCTTTCCCACGAGTCTTTCCCACAGGGCTGTCCCACGTGCACACGTGGTGGGAGTCGATGCTCGGCTTGAACGTCAAGGCAGTGCAGGGAAAACAGGTTCCTCTGGAATGGACTGACACATCTGGGGGACTCTTGGAATGGTGGCACGACCCTGGAGTTCCTCTCGCCTTTCCTGTGGAGAGCGCCTCCTCTTGAGATGCGACGGGAACGCCGGGAATTCTTTCCCTACGAAACAGGGAAAGGATCCCTCATCTCGAGCTCGGAGTCGGAAACGGGGCTCCCCTGGATGTGTTCGGGACCCTCGTGCTTCCTCTCGAGTGGAGACGGGTGTGTCGGGAACTTCTTGAGTTGCAGAAAGGGTGTGAAGGACCCTTTGGAAGTTCCAGGGGTTAGATGTGATTAGCCTCGAGAAGCCTCAGCGGAAATGGGCCTCATCTCGCCTGGAGGGCAAAACCTCCTGGATTTTCTCGAGTTGCGGCAGGTGCTCTCGACTTACGACGGGGCCCTCATGGACCCGCTCTGGTGGCCTCAGGAAAGGCCCGTCCCCATGCGAGTTCCTCAGGGGCCTTTCGGAATTCCTCTCCCGCTGATGCCGGGGCCTAAGACCTTGTGTGAACTCAGGGCCGGAACCTGAGGTTTCCTCTCCAGTGCTGACATGGATCTTGGGGTACTTCTGGAGTCTCCCCAGGGGAGTCAGTCCTCGTCTCGAATGCGGGCATGCACTTGCGCTTTCCTCCAGAGCGGTAGCAGCAGTGTCACGCAGTCCGCCCCGTGGAGCAAAGCATCTATGGTTTTCCCTCGTGTCTTTCCCACGAGGCTTTCCCACGAGGCTTTCCCACAGGGCTGTCCCACGTGCACACGTGGTGGGAGTCGATCCTCGACTTGAACGTCAAGGCAGTGCAGGGAAAACAGGTTCCTCTGGAATGGACTGACACATCTGTGGGACTCTTGGAATGGTGGCACGACCCTGGAGTTCCTCTCGCCTTTCCTGTGGAGAGCGCCTCCTCTTGAGATGCGACGGGAACGCCGGGAATTCTTTCCCTATGAAACAGGGAAAGGATCCCTCATCTCGAGCTCGGAGGCGGAAACGGGGCTCCCCTGGATGTGTTCAGGACCCTCGTGCTTCCTCTCGAGTGGAGACGGGTGTGTCGGGAACTTCTTGAGTTGCAGAAAGGGTGTGAAGGACCCTTTGGAAGTTCCAGGGGTTAGATGTGATTAGCCTCGAGAAGCCTCAGCAGAAATGGGCCTCATCTCGCCTGGAGGGCAAAACCTCCTGGATTTTCTCGAGTTGCGGCAGGTGCTCTCGACTTACGACGGGGCCCTCATGGACCCGCTCTGGTGGCCTCAGGAAAGGCCAGTCCCCATGCGAGTTCCTCGGGGGCCTTTCGGAATTCCTCTCCCGCTGATGCCGGGGCCTAAGACCTTGTGTGAACTCAGGGCCGGAACCTGAGGATTCCTCTGCAGTGCTGACATGGATCTTGGGGTACTTCTGGAGTCTCCCCAGGGGAGTCAGTCGTCGTCTCGAATGCGGGCATGCACTTGCGCTTTCCTTCAGAGCGGTAGCAGCAGTGTCACGCAGTCCGCCCCGTGGATCAAAGCATCTATGGTTTTCCCTCGTGTCTTTCCCACGAGGCTTTCCCACGAGGCTTTCCCACAGGGCTGTCCCACGTGCACACGTGGTGGGAGTCGATCCTCGGCT
Organism: Ovis aries; assembly: GCF_016772045.2. Classification (NCBI taxonomy): domain Eukaryota; kingdom Metazoa; phylum Chordata; class Mammalia; order Artiodactyla; family Bovidae; genus Ovis; species Ovis aries. Next base: position 59,443 of record NW_024599830.1, on the reverse strand, counting down.
TGAACGTCAAGGCAGTGCAGGGAAAACAGGTTCCTCTGGAATGGACTGACACATCTGGGGGACTCTTGGAATGGTGGCACGACCCTGGAGTTCCTCTCGCCTTTCCTGTGGAGAGCGCCTCCTCTTGAGATGCCACGGGAACGCCGGGAATTCTTTCCCTACGAAACAGGGAAAGGATCCCTCATCTCGAGCTCGGAGGCGGAAACGGGGCTCCCCTGGATGTGTTCGGGACCCTCGTGCTTCCTCTCGAGTGGAGACGAGTGTGTCGGGAACTTCTTGAGTTGCAGAAAGGGTGTGAAGGACCCTTTGGAAGTTCCAGGGGTTAGATGTGATTAGCCTCGAGAAGCCTCAGCGGAAATGGGCCTCATCTCGCCTGGAGGGCAAAGCCTCCTGGATTTTCTCGAGTTGCGGCAGGTGCTCTCGACTTACGACGGGGCCCTCACGGACCCGCTCTGGTGGCCTCAGGAAAGGCCAGTCCCCATGCGAGTTCCTCGGGGGCCTTTGGGAATTCCTCTCCCGCTGATGCCGGGGCCTAAGACCTTGTGTGAACTCAGGGCCGGAACCTGAGGATTCCTCTCCAGTGCTGATATGGATCTTGGGGTACTTCTGGAGTCTCCCCAGGGGAGTCAGTCCTCGTCTCGAATGCGGGCATGCACTTGCGCTTTCCTCCAGAGCGGTAGCAGCAGTGTCACGCAGTCCGCCCCGTGGATCAAAGCATCTATGGTTTTCCCTCGTGTCTTTCCCACGAGGCTTTCCCACGAGGCTTTCCCACAGGGCTGTCCCACGTGCACACGTGGTGGGAGTCTATCCTCGGCTTGAACGTCAAGGCGGTGCAGGGAAAACCGGTTCCTCTGGAATGGACTGACACATCTGGGGGACTCTTGGAATGGTGGCACGACCCTGGAGTTCCTCTCGCCTTTCCTGTGGAGAGCGCCTCCTCTTGAGATGCGACGGGAACGCCGGGAATTCTTTCCCTACGAAACAGGGAAAGGATCCCTCATCTCGAGCTCGGAGGCGGAAACGGGGCTCCCCTGGATGTGTTCGGGACCCTCGTGCTTCCTCTCGAGTGGAGACGGGTTTGTCGGGAACTTCTTGAGTTGCAGAAAGGGTGTGAAGGACCCTTTGGAAGTTCCAGGGGTTAGATGTGATTAGCCTCGAGAAGCCTCAGCGGAAATGGGCCTCATCTCGCCTGGAGGGCAAAACCTGCTGGATTTTCTCGAGTTGCGGCAGGTGCTCTCGACTTACGACGGGGCCCTCAGGGACCCGCTCTGGTGGCCTCAGGAAAGGCCAGTCCCCATGCGAGTTCCTCGGGGGCCTTTCGGAATTCCTCTCCCGCTGATGCCGGGGCCTAAGACGTTGTGTGAACTCAGGGCCGGAACCTGAGGATTCCTCTCCAGTGCTGACATGGATCTTGGGGTACTTCTGGTGTCTCCCCAGGGGAGTCAGTCCTCGTCTCGAATGCGGGCATGCACTTGCGATTTCCTCCAGAGCGGTAGCAGCAATGTCACGCAGTCCGCCCCGTGGAGCAAAGCATCTATGGTTTTCCCTCATGTCTTTCCCACGAGGCTTTCCCACGAGGCTTTCCCACAGGGCTGTCCCACGTGCACACGTGGTGGGAGTCGATCCTCGGCTTGAACGTCAAGGCAGTGCAGGGAAAACAGGTTCCTCTGGAATGGACTGACACATCTGGGGGACTCTTGGAATGGTGGCACGACCCTGGAGTTCCTCTCGCCTTTCCTGTGGAGAGCGCCTCCTCATGAGATGCGACGGGAACGCCGGGAATTCTTTCCCTAAGAAACAGGGAAAGGATCCCTCCTCTCGAGCTCGGAGGCGGAAACGGGGCTCCCCTGGATGTGTTCGGGACCCTCGTCCTTCCTCTCGAGTGGAGACGGGTGTGTCAGGAACTTCTTCAGTTGCAGAAAGGGTGTGAAGGACCCTTTGGAAGTTCCAGGGGTTAGATGTGATTAGCCTCGAGAAGCCTCAGCGGAAATGGGCCTCATCTCGCCTGGAGGGCAAAACCTCCTGGATTTTCTCGAGTTGCGGCAGGTGCTCTCGACTTACGACGGGGCCCTCAGGGACCCGCTCTCGTGGCCTCAGGAAAGGCCCGTCCCCATGCGAGTTCCTCGGGGGCCTTTCGGAATTCCTCTCCCGCTGATGCCAGGGCCTAAGACCTTGTGTGAACTCAGGGCCGGAACCTGAGGATTCCTCTCCAGTGCTGACATGGATCTTGGGGTACTTCTGGAGTCTCCCCAGGGGAGTCAGTCCTCGTCTCGAATGCGGGCATGCACTTGCGCTTTCCTCCAGAGCGGTAGCAGCAGTGTCACGCAGTCCGCCCCGTGGAGCAAAGCATCTATGGTTTTCCCTCGAGTGTTTCCCACGAGGCTTTCCCACGAGGCTTTCCCACAGGGCTGTCCCACGTGCACACGTGGTGGGAGTCGATCCTCGACTTGAACGTCAAGGCAGTGCAGGGAAAACAGGTTCCTCTGGAATGGACTGACACATCTGGGGGACTCTTGGAATGGTGGCACCACCCTGGAGATCCTCTCGCCTTTCCTGTGGAGAGCGCCTCCTCTTGAGATGCGACGGGAACGCCGGGAATTCTTTCCCTATGAAACAGGGAAAGGATCCCTCATCTCGAGCTCGGAGGCGGAAACGCGGCTCCCCTGGATGTGTGCGGGACCCTCGTGCTTCCTCTCGAGTGGAGACGGGTATGTCGGGGAACTTCTTGAGTTGCAGCAAGGGTGTGAAGGACCCGTTGGAAGTTCCAGGGGTTAGATGTGATTAGTCTCGAGAAGCCTCAGCGGAAATGGGCCTCATCTCGCCTGGAGGGGAAAACATCCTGGATTTTCTCGAGTTGCGGCAGGTGCTCTTGACTTACGACGGGGACCTCAGGGACCCGCTCTGGTGGCCTCAGGAAAGGCCAGTGCCCATGCGAGTTCCTCGGGGGCCTTTCGGGATTCCTCTCCCTTCGATGCCTGGGCCTAAGACCTTGTGTGAAGTCGGGGCCGGAACCTGAGGTTTCCTCTTCAGTGCTGACATGGATCATGGGGTACTTCTGGAGTCTCCCCAGGGGAGTCAGTCCTCCTCTCGAATGCGGTCTTGCACTTGCGCTTTCCTCCAGAGCGGTAGTAGCAGTGTCACGCAGTCCGCCTCGTGGATCAAAGGATCTATGTTTTTCCCTCGTGTCTTTCCCACGAGGCTTTCCCACGAGGCTTTCCCACAGGGCTGTCCCACGTGCACACGTGGTGGGAGTCGATCCTCGGCTTGAACGTCAAGGCAGTGCAGGGAAAACAGGTTCCTCTGGAATGGACTGACACATCTGGGGGACTCTTGGAATGGTGGCAAGACCCTGGAGTTCCTCTCGCCTTTCCTGTGGAGAGCGTCTCCTCTTGAGATGCGACCGGAACGCGGGGAATTCTTTCCCTACGAAACAGGGAAAGAATCCCTCATCTCGAGCTAGGAGGCGGAAACGGGGCTCCCCTGGATGTGTGCGCGACCCTCGTGCTTCCTCTCGAGGGGAGACGGGTGTGTCGGGAACTTCTTGAGATGCAGCAAGGGTGTGAAGGACCCTTTGGAAGTTCTAGTGGTTAGATGTGATTAGCCTCGAGAAGCCTCAGCGGAAATGGGCCTCATCTCGCCTGGAGTGCAAAACCTCCTGGATTTTCTCGAGCTGCGGCAGGTGCTCTCGTCTTATGACGGGGCCCTCAGGGACCCGCTCTGGTGGCCTCAGGAAAGGCCCGTCCCCATGCGAGTTCCTCGGGGGCCTCTCGGAATTCCTGTCCCGCTGATGCCGGGGCCTAAGACCTTGTGTGGAGTCGGGGCCTGAACCTGAGGATTCCTCTCCAGTGCTGACATGGATCTTGGGGTACTTCTGGAGTCTCCCCAGGGGAGTCAGTCCTCGTCTCGAATGCGGTCATGCACTTGCGCTTTCCTCCAGAGCGGTAGCAGCAGTGTCACGCAGTCCGCCCGGTGGATCAAAGCATCTATGGTTTTCCCTCGAGTCTTTCCCACGAGGCTTTCCCACGAGGCTTTCCCACAGGGCTGTCCCACGTACACACGTGGTGGGAGTCGATCCTCGGCTTCAACGTCAAGGCAGTGCAGGGAAAACAGGTTCCTCTGGAATGGACTGACACATCTGGGGGACTCTTGGAATGGTGGCACGACCCTGGAGTTCCTCTCGCCTTTCCTGTGGAGAACGCCTCCTCTTGAGATGCCACGGGAAAGCCGGGAATTCTTTCCCAACGAAACAGGGAAAGGATCCCTCATCTCGAGCTAGGAGGCGGAAACGGGGCTCCCCTGGATGAGTGCGGGACCCTCGTGCTTCCTCTCGAGTGGAGACGAGTATGTCAGGGAACTTCTTGAGTTGCAGCAAGGGTGTGAAGGACCCTTTGGAAGTTCCAGGGGTTAGATGTGATTAGCCTCGAGAAGCCTCAGCGGAAATGGGCCTCATCTCGCATGGAGGGCAAAGCCTCCTGGATTTTCTCGAGTTGCGGCTGGTGCTCTCGACTTACGACGGGGACCTCACGGACCCGCTCTGGTGGCCTCAGGAAAGGCCAGTCCCCATGCGAGTTCCTCGGGGGCCTCTGGGGATTCCTCTCCCGTCGATGCCGGGGCCTAAGACGTTGTGTGGAGTCGGGGCCGGAACCTGAGGATTCCTCTCCAGTGCTGATATGGATCTTGGGGTACTTCTGGAGTCTCCCCAGGGGAGTCAGTCCTCGTCTCGATGCGGGCATGCACTTGCGCTTTCCTCCAGAGCGGTAGCAGCAGTGTCACGCAGTCCGCCGCGTGGAGCAAAGCATCTATGGTTTTCCCTCGTGTCTTTCCCACGAGGCTTTCCCACGAGGCTTTCCCACAGGGCTGTCCCACGTGCACACGTGGTGGGAGTCGATCCTCGGCTTGAACGTCAAGGCAGTGCAGGGAAAACAGGTTCCTCTGGAATGGACTGACACATCTGGGGGACTCTTGGAATGGTGGCACGACCCTGGAGTTCCTCTCGTCTTTCCTGTGGAGAGCGCCTCCTCTTGAGATGCGACGGGAACGCCGGGAATTCTTTCCCTACGAAACAGGGAAAGGATCCCTCATCTCGAGCTAGGAGGCGGAAACGGGGCTCCCCTGGATGTGTTCAGGACCCTCGTGCTTCCTCTCGAGTGGAGACGGGTTTGTCGGGGATCTTCTTGAGTTGCAGCAAGGGTTTGAAGGACCCTTTGGAAGTTCCAGTGGTCAGATGTGATTAGCCTCGAGAAGCCTCAGCGGAAATGGGCCTCATCTCGCCTAGAGGGCAAAACCTCCTGGATTTTCTCGAGTTGCGGCAGGTGCTCTCGACTTACGACGGGGACCTCAGGGACCCGCTCTGGTGGCCTCAGGAAAGGCCCGTCCCCATGCGAGTTCCTCGGGGGCCTCTCGGGATTGCTCTCCCGTTGATGCCGGGGCCTAAGACCTTGTGTGAACTCAGGGCCGGAACCTGAGGATTCCTCTCCAGTGCTGACATGGATCTTGGGGTACTTCTGGAGTCTCCCCAGGGGAGTCAGTCCTCGTCTCGAATGCGGGCATGCACTTGCGCTTTCCTCCAGAGCGGTAGCAGCAGTGTCACGCAGTCCGCCGCGTGGATCTAAGGATCTATGGTTTTCCCTCGAATTTTTCCCACGAGGCTTTCCCACGAGGCTTTCCCACAGGGCTGTCCCACGTGCACACGTGGTGGGAGTCGATCCTCGGCTTGAACGTCAAGGCAGTGCAGGGAAAATAGGTTCCTCTGGAATGGACTGACACATCTGGGGGACTCTTGCAATGGTGGCACGACCCTGGAGTTCCTCTCGCCTTTCCTGTGGAGAGCGCCTCCTCTTGAGATGCGACGGGAACGCCGGGAATTCTTTCCCTACGAAACAGGGAAAGGATCCCTCATCTCGAGCTCGGAGGCGGATACGGGGCTCCCCTGGATGTGTTCGGGAGCCTCGTGCTTCCTCTCGAGTGGAGACGGGTGTGTTGGGGAACGTCTTGAGTTGCAGCAAGGGTGTGAAGGACCCTTTGGAAGTTCCAGTGTTTAGATGTGATTAGCCTCGAGAAGCCTCAGCGGAAATGGGCCTCATCTCGCCTGGAGGGCAAAACCTCCTGGATTTTCTCGAGTTGCGGCAGGTGCTCTCGACTTACGGCTGGGACCTCAGGGACCCGCTCTGGTGGCCTCAGGAAAGGCCAGTCCCCATGCAAGTTCCTCGGGGGCCTCTCGGGATTCCTCTCCCGACTATGCCGGGGCCTAAGACCTTGTGTGGAGTCGGGGCCGGAACCTGAGGATTCCTCTCCAGTGCTGACATGGATCTTGGGGTACTTCCGGAGTCTCCCCAGGGGAGTCAGTCCTCGTCTCGAATGCGCGCATGCACTTGCGCTTTCCTCCAGAGCGGTAGCAGTAGTGTCACGCAGTCCGCCGCGTGGATCAAAGGATCTATGGTTTTCCCTCGAGTCTTTCCCACGAGTCTTTCCCACGAGGCTTTCCCACAGCGCTGTCCCACGTGCACACGTGGTGGGAGTTGATCCTCGGCTTGAACGTCAAGGCAGTGCAGGGAAAACAGTTTCCTCTGGAATGGACTGACACATCTGGGGGACTCTTGGAATGGTGGCACGACCCTGGAGTTCCTCTCGCCTTTCCTGTGGAGAGCGCCTCCTCTTGAGATGCGCCGGGAACGCCGGGAATTCTATCCCTACGAAACAGGGAAAGGATACCTCATCTCGAGCTAGGAGGCGGAAACTGGGCTCCCCTGGATGTGTGCGGGACGCTCGTGCTTCCTCTCGAGTGGAGACGGGTATGTCGGGGAACTTCTTGAGTTGCAGCAAGGGTGTGAAGGACCCTTTGGAAGTTCCAGTGGTTAGATGTGATTAGCCTCGAGAAGCCTCAGCGGAAATGGGCCTCATCTCACCTGGAGGGCAAAACCTCCTGGATTTTCTCGAGTTGCGGCAGGTGCTCTCGACTTACGACGGGGACCTCAGGGACCCGCTCTGGTGGCCTCAGGAAAGACCAGTCCTCATGCGAGTTCCTCGGGGGCCTATCGGGATTCCTCTCCCGTCGATGCCGGGGCCTAAGACCTTGTGTGGAGTCGGGGCCGGAACCTGAGGATTCCTATCCAGTGCTGACATGGATCTTGGGGTACTTCTGGAGTCTCCCCAGGGGAGTCAGTCCTCGTCTCGAATGCGGGCATGTACTTGCGCTTTCCTCAAGAGCGGTAGCAGCAGTGTCACGCAGTCCGCCGCGTGGATCAGAGGATCTATGGTTTTCCCTCGAGTCTTTCCCACGAGTCTTTCCCACCAGGCCTTCCCACAGGGCTGTCCCACGTGCACACGTGGTGGGAGTCGATCCTCGGCTTGAACGTCAAGGCAGTGCAGGGAAAACAGGTTCCTCTGAAATGGACTGACACATCTGGGGGACTCTTGGAATGGTGGCACGACCCTGGAGTTCCCGAAGTTCCAGAGGTTAGATGTGATTAGCCTCGAGACGCCTCAGCCAAAATGGGCCACATCTCGCCTGGAGGGGGGAACCTCCTGGTTTTCTCGAGTTGCGGCTTGTGCTCTCGACTTACGACGGGGACCTCATGGACCCGCTCTGTTGGCCTCAGGAAAGGTCATTCCCCATGCGAGTTGCTCGGTGGCCTCTCAGGATTCCTCGCCCATCGATGCCGGCGCCTAAGACCTTGTGTGGAGTCGGACCAGAACCTGAGGATTCCTCTCCCACGCTCACATGGATCTTGGCGTACTTCTGGAGTCTCCCAAGGTGCGTCAGTCCTCGTCTCGAGTGGGGTCACGCTGGTGTGCTTTCCTCCTGAGCAGTAGCAGCAGTGTCTCGCTTCCCGTCTTGTGGATCAAGGGATCTGTGTCTTTCCCTCGAGGCTTTTCCATGGGCTTTCCCACAGGGCTATTCCACGTGCCACCATGCAGTGCTGGGAAAACAGGAACCTCCTTCCCCACATAGGGGTACACTGTCCCCTTGGCGTGTATCTCCAGGGCATTCGCGCTTGGGGGTTGCCACGGATATTGGCCTCAGGCTCCACATGAGAAAAGCCCTAATGGCATTAGCTGCCGGTCCAGACGCTGGCCCCTCAGGTCTCTGGCTGAGCCTTGGGCTCCAGGCAACTCAAAGCCTCGGGGCTGGTGCTCTGGGACTGCTGTAGGGAAAGGACGCCAGGAGCCCACGGAGGAGTTGGGGAGGCGCAGGTGGCATATGGAGGCGAGGACAGCGTGGGATCTAGGTGGAGGCGCTGGAGAGAGCGTCCGTTGTCCCGGAATGCCTCGGAGGAGCCAGCGGGGACAGTCCAGGCCCAGGGACCTGTGGTATGTGAAAGGTGGGAAACCCCAGAACAAGGCAGGCTGGGAAAGGGGCGTGGCGGCCAATTCAAAGGGACCTAGGGGCGTTTCCTGGGCGGTGAGTTCCCTTGGCACTGCTGAGGCCCCTGATTGATCCACCCGGGGTTGATCCCACCATCCGCTGCGAGGAGGGCCACAAACCAAAGCCTCCGAACTGCCCACCCACCCCAACGGGGATCTTGGCGGTCAGGCACAGCTGTGCCCGGAAAAGCCCACTCACTCCACAGGACTCCGTCCAGGGTCTCTGCTTGGAAAGAAGCCAGGGCGGCCCCTCCATCTACGCACCCAAACCCTATTGACGTCAATGGGGGCGGAGACGCCTCCCACTCTCCAGAGTCCTGGGCTGCTGGGTCCCCGCCCACTCGGCCAGCAGTCTGCAGCACTCCTGTGTGCCTCTCCCACCATGGCTTCGTCCAGCTCCTCCAGCACCTCAACGAGTCACGCTTGCCCTCGGTCCCTGGGGTCGGATCACGTCTCAGGGGATTTGCGGGTGGCCCGGGCAAGGGCTCTCGGCCCACGTGTCGACCCCCGCTCCCGCCCGAGAATGGCGGGGACCCATCGGCCGGGCCCGGGGTTCCCAGGCGTCAGGTGTGCCCAAAGTTGGAGGGCGTTGCATCGTTCGTTCATCTTGCTCCTTTGGCACACACATGGCTTCTCCGTTCTCTTTTCTGGGAAGACAGTGTTGTTTTAGGGGGCGTGCTGCGGGGGTCAGGGGCCGGTGGGAGCGGGTGCTGTGCTGGGATGAGGCCCTTTATCCTCACATCTTCCTGTGGGAACGGGAGTCGGGGAGCTCTGTGGCCTTGCCGCCTTCAGTGGCTTCCTCTGCACACGGGCTTAGTGCCTTCTGCCTTCTGTCAGTCGTTACGGGGTTTGGCCGGCACAGCGGCAGGCCTTCGCCTGGCCTGGGCCTTGTCCTTACCCCTGGCGTTGCCGCCCGCCCTGCCAGCCTTGGCTTGGCCTTCCTAGGCCTTGTCCTTGGCCTTACGCGCCCTTACCTTGGCCCCTTGCTTGCCTTGCTGCCTTGCAGGCTGCCTTGACCTTGACCTTGACCCTTGAACTTGAACTTGACTTTGACCTTGAACTTGACCTTGAACTTGACCTTGAACTTGACCTTGACCTTGAACTTGAACTTGAACTTGAACTTGACTTTGACCTTGAACTTGACCTTGAACTTGAACTTGACCTTGACTTTGACCTTGACCTTGACCTTGAACTTGAACTTGACCTTGAACTTGAACTTGACCTTGACCTTGAACTTGACCTTGACCTTGAACTTGACCAACAACGGGAGACCAGATTTGCTCAGAGCACCGGACGTCCAGAGGCAGGGCCATTCCTTCCCTTCGTGTTCATTGCAAAGACATTCCTAGCTGATAGCGGGAGTGCCCATGAAGAAGCAAGCAGTGGGAGTGTGTTTGACACGACTGTGTGCCTCAACTCCACAAGGGGCCTTTCCTCTCGAAGTAGGCCCCATGTCCCCTTGGGGAGGGTGTCATGCCTCTTTTCTCCACACTGCCAAAGGGTGGAGCAAAGCTCGCTCTGTCAGAGGTACAAAAACAGCAATTGAATGGATTTTCAAGCTCTTGCTAGGCTGAACCCTTTCAGGGCCCACTTTACTGAAACAGGTGCTCTGTGGCCCCGGTTGGTATGCAGGTTCACAAACAGGGTGAGATCCTGTCCAAGCCAACAATTTTCCTGAAAGACCTAGGCTCACTAAAGCTCTCCTCCAGAGCAAAGGGGATAGAGGAGATGTATGGAGGAGTCTTTGCCTTTCCCTGTGAGTGTGGGGCTACTCCTACGGCCCCAAGCTCAGGGATAACTGCCTCTAAGAAAGGAATGGCAGAAGCGCTAATCTTGGAGGTTGGGACAGGAGTTCGCAGCATGTGGGGAAAGAAAGACTTCTTCGGGGAAGAAGAGGCAACCACCGGGGGTGTGTTCGCAAGCCTCTATTTGGAAGGAACACGTTTGCTTATACAACTCAAGACCTCCAGATCTGCTCAGAGGACTGAAGTTCCAGAGACAGGGCCATGTATCTCCCCTTCCCTTTGAGATCCTTGCCAAGACATTCCTAGCAGATTGTCGGAGTGCCCATGAAGAAGCAAGCAGCGGGAGTGTGCTTGACATCACTGGCTGCCTACCTGGGCTCAGCTCCTCAAGGGCCTTTCTCTCCTGGTAGGCCCTATGTCCCCTTTGGGAGAGGGTTGTGCCCTCTTCCCTCCACACTGCCAAAGGGTGGAGGTGGAGCAAACTCGTTCTCTCCGAGGTAAAAGAAAGACAAATTGGATGGATCTTTAAGCTCTTGCTATGCTGCACCCTCCAGGACCCACTCGAGCAAAACAGGTGCCCTGTGGCCCTAGGTCGGGTATGCAGGTTCACACACCGGGTGTGATCCCGTCAAAGTCAAGAATTTTCCTGACAGACCTAGGCTCACTAGAGCTCTCCTCCAGAGGAAGGGGACAGAAAAGATGTGTGTGGAGGTGGCTCTGCCTTTCCAGGTCCCAATCTCAGGGATAACTGCCCTAAGAAAGGAACTGCTGCTGCTGCTGCTGCTGCTGCTGCTAAGTTGGTTCAGTCGTGTTCGACTCTGTGCGACGCCATAGACGGTAGCCCACTAGGCTCCCCGTCCCTGGGATTCTCCAGGCAAGAACAGTAAGTGGGTTGCCATTGCCTTCTCCAATGCATGAAAGTGAAAATGAAAGTGCAGTCGCTCAGTCGTGTCCGACCCTCAGCGACCCCATGGACTGCAGCCTACCAGGCTTCTCTGTCCATAGGATTTTCTGAAAGGAACTGCAAGAAGCACTTTTCCAGGAGGCTGGGAAAGGGAGTTTGCAGGATGTGGGGAAAGAGAGCCTCCTTCGGGGAAGAATAGGCGGCCACTTGTTTTGTGTTGCAAACCTCTATTTGGAAGGAACAGGTTAGCTTATACAAAGGGAGACCTCCAGATCTGCTCAGAGGACCGAAGTTGCAGAGGCAGGTCGGTGTATCTTCCCTTCACTTTGCGATCCTTGCAAAGACATTCCTTGCTGCTAGATGACTCAGCAAGGGCCTTTGAGACTGTTGTTTTCTTTCCTAGGTTCAAAGATTCCTTCAGTTCCTAATATAGATATCCTAGAAATGATATGACATCCGTGAAAATCTGATATGTCCTGGTCAAATGCTGTCAGTTATCATTCTAGTTATCATATTAAAGCATTTCAAGTCGCAGCAGTGACCAGATGACATTGTCAATTTCTATTTCATCAGGTTTTAACCATGTCCTCTGTGGTTTCACACTGATGCCTTTGCAGAAATACTGCTACTTCAAGATATATGGAAAATACTTTTTAAGCTTACTGATAATTTGTTTGTTTGTTTGCTTGTCTTCTGGTAAGCTGCTACCAGATGGAATTTAGTCTCCTCTCTAGGTTAAGAGAACTAAGTTTTCTTAGAATGCAATTTTGATCACAGACTATGAGTTTCTCTACCTTTCATTGATTTATAATTGTTTTCATCATCTGTTTTTTACTTCGGTAAAGTAAATAAGCCTTATTTAAGATTTTGGTACATGTAGGATGGACTAAGCTTTCCCACTCTTGCAAGTTCCCTTAACCCTTCAGATTCTTCTCGTGGGACCAAGATCTCACTTTCCTCCAGAGGACAATCCAAGCTTTTTATCAGTTGATCTGCCCCTGACATCAGAGTCAAGTTGAGCACGAGTTGGCCTATAATTTAGGCATGAAACTATGACTACATAAAGAAAGGTGACTTTATGATTCAGGGATGGCCATGATATGCCTTGCACTTCAGAGAAAATGGGTTAAATGATTTTTTTCCTTCAAAACTGCACACCCAGTTCTTTCAGCATATGCAATTGAAAACATCTAGTCATTAGGTCAGTTTTCATTCCAATCCCAAAGAAAGGCAATGACAAAGACTATTCAAGCTGCTGCACAATTGCACTCATCTCACACACTAGTAAAGTAATGCTCAAAATTCTCCAAGTTCACATGAACTGTGAACTTCCAGATGTTCAAGAGGGATTTAAAAATGCAGAGAAACCAGAGATCAAATTGCCAACATCCACTGGATCATTGAAAAAGCAAGAGAGTTCCGGAAAAAAAAACCCCATCTATTTCTGCTTTATTGACAATGCCAAAGCCTTTGACTGTGTGGATCACAAGAAACTGGGAAAAATTCTGAAAGAGATGGGAATACAGACCACCTGACCTGTCTCTTGAGAAACCTGTATGCAGGTCAGGAAGAAACAGTTCGAACTGGACATGGAACAACAGACTGGTTCTACATAGGAAAAGGAACATGTCAAGGCTGTATATTGTCACCCTGCTTATTTAACTTATATGCAGAGTACAGCATGAGAAACACTGGGCTGGAGGAAGCACACGCTGGAATCAAGGTTGCTGGGAGAAATATCAATAATCTCAGATATTCAGATGACACCACCCTTATGGCAGAAAGTGAAGAAGAGCTAAAGAGTCTCCTGATGAAAGTGAAAGAGGAGAGTGAAAAGTTAGCTTAAAGCTCAGCATTCAGAAAACTACAATCATTGCATCCAGTCTCATCACTTCATGGCAAATAGATGGGAAAACATTGGAAACAGCAGCAGACTATTTTGGGGGCTTGGAAATCACTGCAGGTGATGGCTGCCTCCATGAACTTAAAACATATTTATGACTTGGAAGAAAAGTGATGACCAAACTAGACAGCATATTAAAAAGCCGAGACGTTGCTTTGCCAACAAAGATCCATCCGGTCAAGGCTATGGTTTTCCATATGTCATGGATGGATATGAAAGATGTACTATAAAGAAAGTGACAGCTGAAAATTTGATGCTTTTGAACAGTGGTGTTGGAGAAGATGCTTGTAGGTCGCTTAGACTACAAGGAGACGCAACCACTCCATCCTAAAGGAAATCAGGTCTGAATATCCATTGGAAGGACTAATACTGAACCTGAAACTCCAATACTTTGGCCACTTGATGTGAAGAGCTGACTCACTTGGAAGTTGCTTTGATTTGCCTATGAGTGTGGGAGCCCTCCTGGGCAAAGGGCCTCAGGGTCATTGCCACTGAATCATGACATCCAAGCAGCGCATTCCAGCTGTGTGACATGCAGGAAGCAGGAGACTGGGAAAACTGTCTTCCTTAGAGGAAGGAAAGTCATCCACAGCGAGTGTGTTTTCAGGCCTCTCTTTGCAGCAAGTGTTTTGCTTCTCAGACATCAGAGCTGCAGGCTTGCTCTGAGGGCCTCAATTCCAGAGTCAGGGCTGTGTGTCTCACTGCACTTTCCAAGCATTGCAGACACATTCCTAGGTTGGAGCCGTGCTTCCCATGAGAAAGAAGCCTCGGGAGTGTGTCTGAGCGGGCTGAGTGCCATGCTAGGGTCACCTAGTCGAGGGCACCTTGCACATCCAATGGGCCCCAGGCGAGTAGCTATGGACCGGCCCCTCGGTTGAGATATCCCAAAGCAGGGAACAAAGCTAGCTCTGTCTGTCAGAAGGAGGAAAACAGCAATGGGATGGATTTTCAAGCAGTTGCTAAGTCACACCACGTGAGGGCTCCGCGGAAAAATGCGAATTTTGGCCTCTAGGCCCAGTATCCAGATGTGTGCACAGGATATTTTCCCACAGGATCCAAGAATGTTCCAGACAGACCTAAGCTCACTAGCTCTCTCCTGCAGAGGAAATGAAATATTGTTGCTGAACCACGAAAGATGCTGGGATTCTTGGCTTATGGAGGAGAAGAATTCAATCCAGGGCCCAAGACGAGGCTTGATTGCTCAGAGCTTTTGTGCAATCGAGTTTTATTCAAGTAGAAAGGAGATAGAAAGCTTCTGACAGAGACATCACAAGGGGCAGAAAGTGTACCCCCTTGCTAGTGTTAGTAATGGAGTTATATAGTCTCCAATAAGTTATTACAACGAACAAAAGAATGTCTGGAGGTTGTAAAGACTCACTAGACCTACTCCCATCATTTACATTTTAAGATAACAGGATTAGCCAGAAGGTTTTTCCAGAGACCGTCCTCAAGAAGGATGCATGATTGTTATATAATCCGAAGGAATGTAGAGGAAAAAGTGTGCCCTTTCTTCCTCCTTGAGAATTCTAGACCCTCTCTCCTTGGGGACCCTCGAACTTCTTATAAACCTGCCTTGGCAATGACTCTCTCCGAAACATGATTGAACAGCCGTTTGGAGCTTCCTTTGACTTTCCCTGGGAGGAGGGAGCCTCCCTGAGCACAGGGCCTCAGGGGCCATGGCCAATGAAACTAATCTCCCAGTAAGTGCTTTTCAGCCTGTGTGACTCTCAGCCCACAGGAGGCTGAGAAAACTCTCTTCCTTGGAGGAAGGAAAGGCAGCCCAAGAGTGTGTTTTCAGGCCTGTATCTTGCAGCAAGTGTTTGGCTTGTTAGACATAAGACCTGCAGGCCTGCTCCAACAGACTCCATTCCAGAATCAGGGCCTTGTGTCTCCCTGCAGTTTCCTGGCCTCGCAAACACATTCCTAGGGGAGAGCAGTCCTGCCCATGGGAAGCAGGCTGCGGGAGTGTGTCTGAGGGGCCAGGTGCCATGCTGGGGTCACCTGGTCGAGGCACCTTGCACCTCCAATGGACCCCAGGCAAGGAGTTGCAGGCCACCACCTTGCTTCTGAAATCCCAAAGTGGGAGCAAAGCTCGCTCTGTCAGAGGGAAGAAAACAGCAACAGGATGGATTTTCAAGCAGTTGCTAGGCTGTACTGCGTTAGGGCTCCAAGGAAGAAAAATGCAGATGTTAGCCCCTACGACTGGTATCCAGGTGGGCTCCCAGGATGATTTCCCCGCAGGATCCAAGAACGTTCCAGACAGACCTGGGCTCACTAGCTCCCTCCTGCAGAGGAAACATGATAGAACAGCTGTTTGGAGGTTGCTTTGACTTCCCCTGGGAGGTAGGATCCCTCCCTGGGTGCAGGGCCTCAGGGGCCATTGCCGCTGAGAAATGCCCTCTAAGCCAGACCTTTCCAGCCTTGTATGACTCAGCACGGAGGAGACTGGAAAAGCTATCTTCCTTGGAGGAAGGAAAGGCAGCCCCAGAGAGTGTGTTTTCACACCTGTATCTCGCAGCAAGCGTTTGCCGTCTCAGACGTCAGACCTCCAGGCCTGCTCCAACGGCCTCAGTTCCAGAGTCAGGGCCGTGTGTCTCCCTGCATTTTCTGAGCCTTGGGAACACATTCTAGGTCAGAACAGTCCTGCCCATGGGAAGGAGGCTGCGGGAGTGTGTCTGAGGGGTCGGGTGCCATGCTGGGGTCCAATAGACCTGGTACCTCCAATAGACCCCCAGGACAACAGCGGTGGGGCTCCCCTGGCTTCCGAAATGCCAAAGCGAGAAGCAAAGCTAGCTCTATCAGAAGGAAGAAAAGAGCAATTAGATGGATGTTCAGGCTGTTGCTGGGCCGCACCACTTCAGGTTTCCCCCGAGAGGAGCAGGCGCCCTGTGGCCCCTAGGTCCCATATGCAGGTTAACACACAGGATGTGTCCCCATAGGAGCCAAGAATTTTCCTGACAGACCTAGGCTCACTAGAGATCTCCTACAGGGCAAAGGGATAGAACAGACTGTGGATGTGACTCTGCCTTTCCCAGCGAGCATGGGGCCCTCCTACGGCCCCGGGCTCCAGGGAAAATTGTCCCTGAAAATGACCTCCAAGAAGCGCTTTTCCAGCAGGCTGGGATGCAGAGTTCACAGGATGTGGGAAAGTGATCGTCCTTCAGGGAAGAAGAGGCAGCCACCCAGTGTGTGTTTGCAAGCCTGTATTTGGAAGAAACTGGTTTGCTTCTTCAAGGGGAGACCTCCAGGTCTGCTCAGAGGACCGAAATTCAGAGGCAGCACCATGCATCTCCCCTGTCCTTTCTGAGCCTTGGAAAGACATTCCTAGCTTATAGCGGTATTGCTCATGAAGAAGCAGGATGCAGGAATGTGTCAGACATGACTGGGTGCCTTCCTGGGTTCAGCTCCGTGAGGGCCTTTCCACTCAAAGTAGGTCCCATGCCTCCTTGGGGAGGAAGTGGGGCCCGCTTGCCTCAAATTGCCAAAGGCTGGAACAAAGCTAGTTCTATCAGAGGTAAGAAAGAGCAATTGGATGGATGTGGAAGCTGTTGCTGGGCCGCACTGCTTCAGGCCCCCACCCTCCGGCCCCGAGAGAAACAGGCGCCCTGTGGCCCCTCGGTCCTGTATGCAGTTTCACACATAGAATGTGTCCCCATAGGAGCCAAGAATTTTCCTGACAGACCTAGGCTCACTAGAGCTCTCCTACAGAGCAAAGGGGATGGGACAGATGTGTGGCTGTGGCTCTGCCTTTCCTGGGAGTGTGGAGCCACTCCCTATGGCCCCGGGCTCCAGGGAAATTGCCCTGAATAATGACCTCAAGAAGCGCTTTTCCAACTGGCTGAGACGTGGAGTTCTCAGGATGCCGGAAGCGAGTGTCCTTCGGGAAGCAAAGGCAGTCACCTGTTATCATTACTTACTAGAATAGTAGGTACCTTCTCTGGTTGGGCAGAGGCCTTCCCTACCTGATCTGAAAAGAAATGAAGTAGCTCGCTGATTTGAGAAATAATTCCCAGACTTGGGTTTCCAACCAGTATAGAATCCGACAATGGCCCTGTCTTTGTAGCCGCGTTAATTAACAGGTATGTGAAGCTCTAAATATCAGTGGAAATTACATACAGCATATAGGCCCCAGTGTTCTGGAATGGTGGAAAGAAACAACCAAACTCTTGAAGAGACTCTTTCAAAATGGATCATAGAGACTGACTGTACATGGATGGGCTTACTTCTGGCAGACTTACTCATATTACGGGTAACTGCACGTTCCCATAGTTGTTGTCCTTATGAAATTTTCTATGGGAGAACCCCCACCCCAAATGAGGCAGGTGTTAGCAGATTTGCCACAAGTAAGGAGGTGGGATTTCACAGCAGCTGGAACAATTAGGTAAGGTAATAAATCAGGTAACTAAGTTTGTGTAAAAAAATATCATTCCCCCTTGAGGAACAGATTCATGAATTTGTGCTCAGTGATCAGGTGTGGCTCAATGACTGGAAACACAATTCCTTGGCCTGACATCGGAAAGGTCCTTATACTGTTGTTTTAGCCACAATTCTGAAAGAGAAGGGAATACTAGACCACCTAACCTGCCTCTTGAGAAATCTGTATGAAGGTCAGGAAGCAACAGTTAGAGCAGGACATGGAACAACATACTGGTTCCAAAAGGAAAGGAGTATGTCAAGGCTGTATATTGTCACCCTGTTTATTTAACTTATATGCAGACTACATCATGAAAATGCTGGGATGGAAGATACCTGAGCTGGAATCAAGATTGCCGGAAGAAATAGCAATAAATTTAGATATGCAGATGTCACCACCATTATGGCAGAATGGGAAGAGGAACGCGTATGTCGGGGAACTTCTTGAGTTGCAGCAAAGGTGTGAAGGACCCTTTGGAGTTCCAGAGGTTAGGTGTGGTTAGTCTCGAGATGCCTCAGCAGAAATGGGCCTCATGGCGCCTGGAATGAGTTTCAGCAGGTGCTCTCAAGTTACCACGGGGACTTCAGGGACCCGCTCTGGCGGCCTCAGGAAAGGCCAGTCATCATGCGTGTTGCTAGGGGCCTCTCGTGATTCCTCTCCCATCGGTGCCGGGGCCTAAGACGTTGTGTGGAGTCGGGGCCGGAACCTGAGGATTCCTCACCAATGCCGACATGGATCTTGGGGTACTTCTGGAGTCTCCCCAGGAGTCAGTCCTCGTCTCGAGAGGGGCATGCAGGTGCGCTTTCCTCCTGATCTGTACCAGCAGTGTCACGCTTCCCATCTCGTGAGTCATGGGATCTGGCTTTCCTCCAGGATTTTCCCACGAGGCTTTCCACGAGGCTTTCCCACAGGGCTGTCCCACGTGCACACGTGGTGGAGTCGATCCTCGGCGTGAAAGTCGAGGCAGTGCAGGAAAACAGGTTCCTCTGGAATGGACTGACACATCTGGGGACTCTTGGAATGGTGGCACGACCCTGAGTTCCTCTCGCCTTTCCTGTGGAGAGCGCCTCCTCTTGAGATGCGACGGGAACGCCGAATTCTTTCCCTACGAAACAGGAAAGGATCCCTCATCTCGAGCTAGGAGGCGGAAACGGGCTCCCCTGGATGTGTGCGGGACCCTGTGCTTCCTCTCGAGTGGAGACGGGTATGTCGGGAACTTCTTGAGTTGCAGCAAGGGTGTGAAGGACCCTTTGGAAGTTCCAGTGGTTAGATGTGATTAGCCTCGAAGCCTCAGCGGAAATGGGCCTCATCTCGCCTGAAGGCAAAACCTCCTGGATTTTCTCGAGTTGCGGCAGGTGCTCTCGACTTACGACGGGGACCTCAGGGACCCGCTCTGGTGGCCTCAGGAAAGGCCAGTCCCCATGCGAGTTCCTCGGGGGCCTCTCGGGATTCCTCTCACGTCGATGCCGGGGCCTAAGACCTTGTGTGGAGTCGGGGCCGGAACCTGAGATTCCTCTCCAGTGCTGACATGGATCTTGGGGTACTTCTGGAGTCTCCCCAGGGAGTCAGTCCTCGTCTCGAATGCGGGCATGCACTTGCGCTTTCCTCCAGAGCGGTAGCAGCCTTTCCCACGAGGCTTTCCACAGGGCTGTCCCACGTGCACACGTGGTGGGAGTCGATCCTCGGCTTGAACGTCAAGGCAGTGCAGGAAAACAGGTTCCTCTGGAATGGACTGACACATCTGGGGACTCTTGGAATGGTGGCATGACCTGAGTTCCTCTCGCCTTTCCTGTGGAGCGCCTCCTCTTGAGATGCGCAGGAACGCCGGGAATTCTTTCCTACGAAACAGGGAAGGATCCTCATCTCGAGCTAGGAGGCGGAAGCAGGGCTCCCCTGGATGTGGGCGGGACCTCGTGCTTCCTCTCGAGTGGAGACGGGTGTGTCGGGAACTTCTTGAGTTGCAGAAAGGTTGTGAAGGACCCTTTGGAAGTTCCAGTGGTTAGATGTGATTAGCCTCGAGAAGCCTCAGCGGAAATGGGCCTCATCTCGCCTGGAGGGCAAAACCTCCTGGATTATCTCGAGTTGCGGCAGGTGCTCTCGACTCACGACGGGGACCTCAGGGACCCGCTCTGGTGGCCTCAGGAAAGGCCAGTCCCCATGCGAGTTCCTCGGGGGCCTCTGCGGATTCCTCTCCCGTCAGTGCCGGGGCCTACGACCTTGTGTGGAGTCGGGGTCGGAACCTGAGGATTCCTCTCCAGTGCTGACATGGATCTTGGGGTACTTCTGGAGTCTCCCCAGGGAAGTCAGTCCTCGTCTGTAATGCGGGCATGCACTTGCGCTTTCCTCCAGGCCGGTAGCAGCAGTGTCACACAGTCCGCCGCGTGGATCAAAGGATCTATGGTTTTCCTCGAGTCTTTCCCACGAGGCTTTCCCACAGGGCTGTCCCACGTGCACACGTGGTGGGAGGCGATCCTCGGCTTGAACGTCAAGGCAGTGCAGGGAAAACAGGTTCCTCTGGAATGGACTGACACATCTCGGGGACTCTTGGAATGGTGGCACGACCCTGAAGTTCCTCTCGCCTTTCCTGTGACGAGCGCCTCCTCTTGAGATGTGACGGGAACTCCGGGAATTCTTTCCCTACGAAACAGGGAAAGGATCCCTCATCTCGAGCTAGGAGGCGGAAAAGGGGCTCCCCTGGATGTGTGCGGGACCCTCGTGGTTCCTCTCGAGTGGAGACGGGTATGTCGGGAAGTTCTTGAGTTGCAGCAAGGGTGTGAAGGACCCTTTGGAAGTTCCAGTGGTTAGATGTGATTAGCCTCGAAGCCTCAGCGGAAATGGGCCTCATCTCGCCTGGAGGGCAAAACCCTCCTGGATTTTCTCGAGTTGCGGTAGGTGCTCGACTTACGACGGGGACCTCAGGGACCCGCTCTGGTGGCCTCAGGAAGGCCAGTCCCCATGCGAGTTCCTCCTCGGGATTCCTCTCCCGTCGATGCAGGGCCTAAGACCTTGTGTGGAGTCGGGGCCGGAACCTGAGATTCCTCTCCAGTGCTGACATGGATCGTGGGGTACTTCTGGAGTCTCCCCAGGGGAGTCAGTCCTCGTCTCGAATGTGGGCATGCACTTGCGCTTTCCTCCACAGCGGTATCAGCAGTGTCACGCAGTCCGCCGCGTGGATCAAGGGTACTATGGCTTTCCTTCTAGGCTTTCCCACAGGGATGTCCCACGTGCCACCGTCATGGGAGTCGATCCTCGGCTTGAACGTCAAGGCAGTGCAGGGAAAACAGGTTCCTCTGGAATGGACTGACACATCTGGGGGACTCTTGGAATGGTGGCACGACCTGAGTTCCTCTCGCCTTTCCTGTGGAGCGCCTCCTCTTGAGATGCGACGGGAACGCCGGGAATTCTTTCCTACGAAACAGGAAAGGATCCCTCATCTCGAGCTAGGAGGCGGAAACGGGGCTCCCCTGGATGTGTGCGGGACCCTCGTGCTTCCTCTCGAGTGGAGACGGGTATGTCGGGGAACTTCTTGAGTTGCAGCAAGGGTGTGAAGGACCCTTTGGAAGTTCCAGTGGTTAGATGTGATTAGCCTCGAAGCCTCAGCGGAAATGGGCCTCATCTCGCCTGGAGGGCAAAACCTCCTGGATTTTCTCGAGTTGCGGCAGGTGCTCTCGACTTACGACGGGGACCTCAGGGACCCGCTCTGGTGGCCTCAAGAAAGGCCAGTCCCCATGCGAGTTCCTCGGGGCCTCTCGGGATTCCTCTCCCGTGGATGCCGGGGCCTAAGACCTTGTGTGCAATCGGGGCCGGAACCTGAGGATTCCTCTCCAGTGCTGACATGGATCTTGGGGTACTTCTGGAGTCTCCCCAGGGGAGTCAGTCCTCTTCTCGAATGCGGGCATGCACTTGTGCTTTCCTCCAGAGCGGTAGCAGCAGTGTCACGCAGTCCGCCGCGTGGAGCAAAGGATCTATGGTTTTCCTCGAGTCTTTCCCACGAGGCTTTCCCACGAGGCTTTCCCACAGGGCTGTCCACGTGCCACGTGGTGGGAGTCGATCCTCGGCTTGAACGTCAAGGCAGTGCAGGAAAACAGGTTCCTCTGGAATGGACTGACACATCTGGGGACTCTTGGAATGGTGGCACGACCTGAGTTCCTCTCGCCTTTCCTGTGGAGAGCCTCCTCTTGAGATGCGGCAGGGGCAGGAATTCTTTCCCACCTAACAGGGAAAGGATCCCTCATCTCGAGCTAGGAGGCGGAAATGGGGCTCCCCTGGATGTGTGCGGGACCTCGTGCTTCCTCTCGAGTGGAGACGGGTATGTCGGGAACTTCTTGAGTTGCAGCAAGGTGTGAAGGACCTTTGGAAGTTCCAGTGGTTAGATGTGATTAGCCTCGAAGCCTCAGCGGAAATGGGCCTCATCTCGCCTGGAGGGCAAAACCTCCTGGATTTTCTCGAGTTGCGGCAGGTGCTCTCGACTTAGGACGGGGACCTCAGGGACCCGCTCTGGTGGCCTCAGGAAGGCCAGTCCCCATGCGAGTTCGGGGGCCTCTCGGGATTCCTCTCCCGTCGATGCCGGGGCCTAAGACCTTGTGTGGAGTCGGGGCCGGAACCTGAGGATTCCTCTCCAGTGCTGACATGGATCTTGGGGTACTTCTGGAGTCTCCCCAGAGTCAGTCCTCGTCTCGAATGCGGGCATGCACTTGCGCTTTCCTCCAGAGGATCTATGGTTTTCCCTCGAGTCTTTCCACGAGGCTTTCCCACGAGGCTTTCCCACAGGGCTGTCCCACGTGCCACGTGGTGGGAGTCGATCCTCGGCTTGAACGTCAAGGCAGTGCAGGAAAACAGGTTCCTCTGGAATGGACTGACACATCTGGGGACTCTTGGAATGGTGGCACGACCTGGAGTTCCTCGCCTTTCCTGTGGAGAGCGCCTCCTCTTGAGATGCGACGGGGCATGGGAATTCTTTCCCACGAAACAGGAAAGGATCCTCATCTCGAGCTAGGAGGCGGAAGCGGGGCTCCCTGGATGTGTGCGGGACCTCGTGCTTCCTCTCGAGTGGAGACGGGTATGTCGGGAACTTCTTGAGTTGCAGCAAGGGTGTGAAGGACCCTTTGGAAGTTCCAGTGGTTAGATGTGATTCGCCTCGAGAAGCCTCAGCGGAAATGGGCCTCATCTCGCCTGGAGGGCAAAACCTCCTGGATTTTCTCGAGTTGCGGCAGGTGCTCTCGACTTACGACGGGACCTCAGGGACCCGCTCTGGTGGCCTCAGGAAAGGCCAGTCCCCATGCGAGTTCCTCGGGGGCCTCTCGGGATTCCTCTCCCGTCGATGCCGGGGCCTAAGACCTTGTGTGGAGTTGGGCCCGAACCTGAGGATTCCTCTCCTGTGCTGACATGGATCTTGGGGTACTTCTGGAGTCTCCCCAGGGAGTCAGTCCTCGTCTCGAATGCGGGCATGCACTTGCGCTTTCCTCCAGAGCGGTAGCAGTGTCACGCAGTCCGCCGCGTGGATCAAAGGATCTATGGTTTTCCTCGAGTCTTTCCCACGAGGCTTTCCACAGGGCTGTCCCACGTGCACACGTGGTGGGAGTCGATCCTCGGCTTGAACGTCAAGGCAGTGCAGGAAAACAGGTTCCTCTGGAATGGACTGACACATCTGGGGACTCTTGGAATGGTGGCACGACCTGAGTTCCTCTCGCCTTTCCTGTGGAGAGCGCCTCCTCTTGAGATGCGGCAGGAATGCCCAGAATTCTTTCCCGACCAAGCAGGAAAGGATCCCTCATCTCGAGCTAGGAGGCGGCAGGGCTCCCTGGATGTGCGGGACCTCGTGCTTCCTCTCGAGTGGAGACGGCTATGTCGGGGAACTTCTTGAGTTGCAGCAAGGGTGTGAAGGACCCTTTGGAAGTTCCAGTGGTTAGATGATTAGCCTCGAGAAGCCTCAGCGGAAAGGGGCCTCATCTCGCCTGGAGGGCAAAACCTCCTGGATTTTCTCGAGTTGCGGCAGGTTCCCTCGAATTACGACGGGGACCACAGGGACGCGCTCTGGCCTCAGGAAAGGCCAGTCCCCATGCGAGTTCCTCGGGGGCCTCTCGGGATTCTTCTCCCGTCGATGCCGGGGCCTAAGACCTTGTGTGGAGTCGGGGCCGGAACCTGAGGATTCCTCTAGAGTGCTGACATGGATCTTGGGGTACTTCTGGAGTCTCCCAAGGGGAGTCAGTCCTCGTCTCGAATGCGCGCATGCACTTGCGCTTTCCTCCAGAGCGGTAGCAGCAGTGTCACGCAGTCCGCGATCAAGGATCTATGGTTTTCCTCGAGTCTTTCCCGAGGCTTTCCCACAGGGCTGTCCCACGTGCACACGTGGTGGGAGTCGATCCTCGGCTTGAACGTCAAGGCAGTGCAGGAAAACAGGTTCCTCTGGAATGGACTGACAAATCTGGGGACTCTTGGAATGGTGGCACGACCTGGAGTTCCTCTCGCCTTTCCTGTGAGAGCGCCTCCTCTTGAGATGCGACGGGAACGCCGGGAATTCTTTCCTACGAAACAGGAAGGATCCCTCATCTCGAGCTAGGAGGCGAGCAGGGCTCCCTGGATGTGTGCGGGACCTCGTGCTTCCTCTCGAGTGGAGACGGGTATGTCGGGAAGTTCTTGAGTTGCAGCAAGGGTGTGAAGGACCCTTTGGAAGTTCCAGTGGTTAGATGTGATTAGCCTCGAGAAGCCTCAGCGGAAATGGGCCTCATCTCGCCTGGAGGCAAAACCTCCTGGATTTTCTCGAGTTGCAGGTGCTCGACTTCTGACGGGGACCTCAGGGACCCGCTCTGGTGGCCTCAGGAAAGGCCAGTCCCCATGCGAGTTCTCTGAGATTCCTCTCCATCGATGCCGGGGCCTAAGACCTTGTGTGGAGTCGGGGCCGGAACCTGAGGATTCCTCTCCAGTGCTGACATGGATCTTGGGGTACTTCTGGAGTCTCCCAGGGAGTCAGTCCTCGTCTCGAATGCGGGCATGCACTTGCGCTTTCCTCCAGAGCGGTAGCAGTGTCACGCAGTCCGCGCGTGGATCAAAGGATCTATGGTTTTCCTCGAGTCTTTCCCACGAGGCTTTCCACAGGGCTGTCCCACGTGCACACGTGGTGGGAGTGGATCCTCGGCTTGAACGTCAAGGCAGTGCAGGAAAACAGGTTCCTCTGGAATGGACTGACACATCTGGGGACTCTTGGAATGGTGGCACGACCCTGGAGTTCCTCTCGCCTTTCCTGTGGAGCGCCTCCTCTTGAGATGCGGCAGGAACGCCGGGAATTCTTTCCTACGAAACAGGGAAAGGATCCTCATCTCGAGCTAGGAGGCGGAAACGGGGCTCCCCTGGATGTGTGCGGGACCTCGTGCTTCCTCTCGAGTGGAGACGGGTATGTCGGGAACTTCTTGAGTTGCAGCAAGGGTGTGAAGGACCCTTTGGAAGTTCCAGTGGTTAGATGTGATTAGCCTCGAAGCCTCAGCGGAAATGGACCTCATCTCGCCTGGAGGGCAAAACCTCCTGGATTTGCTCGAGTTGCGGCAGGTGCTCTCGACTGACGGGGACCTCAGGGACCCGCTCTGGTGGCCTCAGGAAAGGCCAGTCCCCATGCGAGTTCCTCGGGGGCCTCTCGGGATTCCTCTCCCGTCGATGCCGGGGCCTAAGACCTTGTGAGGAGTCGGGGCCGGAAGCTGAGGATTCCTCTCCAGTGCTGACATGGATCTTGGGGTATTTCTGGAGTCTCCCCAGGGAGTCAGTCCTCGTCTCGAATGCGGGCATGCACTTGTGCTTTCCTCCAGAGCGGTAGCAGCAGTGTCACGCAGTCCGCCGCGTGGATAAAGGATCTATGGTTTTCCTCGAGTCTTTCCACGAGGCTTTCCACGAGGCTTTCCACAGGGCTGTCCACGTGCACGTGGTGGGAGTCGATCCTCGGCTTGAACGTCAAGGCAGTGCAGGAAAACAGGTTCCTCTGGAATGGACTGACACATCTGGGGACTCTTGGAATGGTGGCACGACCTGAGTTCCTCTCGCCTTTCCTGTGGAGAGCCTCCTCTTGAGATGCGGCCAGGCAGGGAATTCTTCCCACCAACAGGGAAAGGATCCCTCATCTCGAGCTAGGAGGCGGAAACGGGGCTCCCCTGGATGTGTGCGGGACCTTCGTGCTTCCTCTCGAGTGGAGACGGGTATGTCGGGGAACTTCTTGAGTTGCAGCAAGGGTGTGAAGGACCCTTTGGAAGTTCCAGGTTAGATGTGATTAGCCTCGAGAAGCCTCAGCGGAAATGGGCCTCATCTCGCCTGGAGGCAAAACCTCCTGGATTTTCTCGAGTTGCGGCAGGTGCTCTCGACTTACGACGGGGACCACAGGGACCCGCCCTGGTGGCCTCAGGAAAGCCCAGTCCCCATGCGAGTTCCTCGGGGGCCTCTCGGGATTCCTCTCCCGTCGATGCCGGGGCCTAAGACCTTGTGTGGATTCGGGGCCGGAACCTGAGGATTCCTCTCCAGTGCTGACATGGATCTTGGGGTACTTCTGGAGTCTCCCAGGGTAGTCAGTCCTCGTCTCGAATGCGAGCATGCACTTGCGCTTTCCTCCAGAGCGGCAGCAGTGTCACGCAGTCCGCCGCGTGGATCAAAGGATCTATGGTTTTCCTCGAGTCTTTCCCACGAGGCTTTCCACAGGGCTGTCCCACGTGCACGTGGTGGGAGTCGATCCTCGGCTTGAACGTCAAGGAAGTGCAGGAAAACAGGTTCCTCTGGAATGGACTGACACATCTGCGGGACTCTTGGAATGGTGGCACGACCTGAGTTCCTCTCGCCTTTCCTGTGGAGAGCGCCTCCTCTTGAGATGCGCCGGGAGCGCCGGGAATTCTTTCCCCGAAGCAGGAAAGGATCCCTCATCTCGAGCTAGGAGGCGGAAACGGGGCTCCCCTGGATGTGTGCGGGACCTCGTGCTTCCTCTCGAGTGGAGAGGTATGTCGGGAACTTCTTGAGTTGCAGCAAGGGTGTGAAGGACCCTTTGGAAGTTCCAGTGGTTAGATGTGATTCGCCTCGAGAAGCCTCAGCGGAAATGGGCCTCATCTCGCCTGGAGGCAAAACCTCCTGGATTTTCTCGAGTTGCGGCAGGTGCTCTCGACTTATGACGGGGACCTCAGGGACCCGCTCTGGTGGCCTCAGGAAAGGCCAGTCCCCATGCGAGTTCTTCGGGGGCCTCTCGAGATTCCTCTCCCGTCGATGCCGGGGCCTAAGACCTTGTGTGGAGTCGGGGCCGGAACCTGAGGATACCTCTCCAGTGCTGACATGGATCTTGGGGTACTTCTGGAGTCTAACCAGAGTCAGTCCTCGTCTCGAATGCGGGCATGCACTTGCGCTTTCCTCCAGAGCGGCAGCAGTGTCACGCAGTCCGCCCGTGGATCAAAGGATCTATGGTTTTCCTCGAGTCTTTCCCACGAGGCTTTCCACAGGGCTGTCCCGTGCACACGTGGTGGGAGTCGATCCTCGGCTTGAACGTCAAGGCAGTGCAGGAAAACAGGTTCCTCTGGAATGGACTAAAGCATCTGGGGACTCTTGGAATGGTGGCACGACCTGAGTTCCTCGCCTTTCCTGTGGAGCGCCTCCTCTTGAGATGGGACGGGAATGCCAGAATTCTTTCCCGACCAAGCAGGAAAGGATCCCTCATCTCGAGCTACGAGGCGAGCAGGGCTCCCTGGATGTGCGGGACCCTCGTGCTTCCTCTCGAGTGGAGACGGGTATGTGGGGAACTTCTTGAGTTGCAGCAAGGGTGTGAAGAACCTTTGGAAATTCCAGAGGTTAGATGTGATTAGCCTCGAGAAGCCTCAGTGGAAATGGGCCTCATCTCGCCTGAAGGCAAAACCTCCTGGATTTTCTCGAGTTGCGGCAGGTGCTCTCGACTTCCGACGGGGACCTCAGGGACCCGCTCTGGTGGCCTCAGGAAAGGACAGTCCATGCGAGTTGCTCGGGGGCCTCTCGGGATTCTTTCCGTCGATGCCGGGGCCTAAGACCTTGTGTGAGTCGGGCCGGAACCTGAGATTCCTCTCCAGTACTGACATGGATCTTGGGGTACTTCTGGAGTCTCCCCAGGGAGTAAGTCCTCGTCTGAATGGGGCATGCACGTGCGCTTTCCTCAAGACTGTAGCAGCAGTGTCACGCTTCCCATCGCCTGGATCAAGGGATCTGTAGCTTTCCTCGAGACTTTCCGAGGCTTTCCACAGGGCTGTCCCACGTGCCACCTGGTGAGTCGATCCTCTGCATGAAAGTCGAGGCAGTGCAGGAAAACAGGTTCCTCTGGAATGGACTGAGACATCTAGGGGACTCTGGGAATGGTGGCACGACCCTGGAGTTCCTCTCCCTTTCCTGTGGAGAGCGCCTCCTCTTGAGATGCGGCAGGGGCAGGGTCTTTCCCGACCAAGCAGGGAAAGGATCCCTCATCTCGAGCTGCGGCGGAAACGGGGCTCCTCTGGATGTTGGCGGGACCATCGTGCTTCCTCTCGGTGGAGACGGTATGTCGGGAACTTCTTGAGTTGCAGCAAGGGTGTGAAGGACTTTTGGAGATTCCAGAGTTTAGGTGTGATTAGCTCGAAGCCTCAGCGGAAATGGGCCTCATCTGGCCTGGAGGGCAAACCTCCTGGATTTTCTCGAGTTGCGGCAGGTGCTCTCGACTTTGGCGGGGACCTCAGGGACCCGCTCTGGTGGCCTCAGGAAAGGCCAGTCCCCATGAGTTGTTCGGGGCCTCTCGGGATTCCTCTCCCTTCGATGCCAGGGCCTAAGACTTGTGTGGAGTCGGGGCCGAACCTGAGGATTCCTCTCCAGTGCTGACATGGATCTTGGGGTACTTCTGGAGTCTCCCCAGGAGTCAGTCCTCGTCTCGAGAGGGCATGCACGTGCGCTTTCCTCGAGCTGTAGCAGCAGTGTCACGCTTTCCGTCGCGTGGATCAAGGGATCTGTGGCTTTTCCTCAAGGATTTTCCACGAGGCTTTCCCAGAGGCTTTCCCACAGGGCTGTCCCACGTGCCACCGTGGTGAGTCGATCCTCGTGAAAGTAAAGGCAGTGCAGGAAAACAGGTTCCTCTGGAATGGACTGAGACATCTGGGGACTCTGGGAATGGTGGCACGACCTGGAGTTCCTCTCGCCTTTCCTGTGGAGAGCGCCTCCTCTTGAGATGCGACGGGAACGCCGGGAAATCTTTCCCGACCACGCAGGGAAAGGATCCCTCATCTCGAGCTGCGAGGCGGCAACGGGGCTCCTCTGGATGTGGGCGGGACCCTCTTGCTTCCTCTCGAGTGGAGACGGGTATGTCGGGGAACTTCTTGAGTTGCAGCAAGGGTGTGAAGGGCCTTTTGGAAGATCCAGAGGTTAGATGTGATTAGCCTCGAAGCCTCAGCGGAAATGGGACTCATCTCGCCTGGAGAACCTTCTGGATTTTCTCGAGTTGCGGCAGGTGCTCTCGACTTACGACGGGGACCTCAGGGACCCGCTCTGGTGGCCTCAGGAAAGGCCAGTCCCCATGCGAGTTCCTTGGGGCCTCTCGGGATTCCTCTCCCGTCGATGCCGGGGTCTAAGACCTTGTGTGGATTCGGGGCCGGAACCTGAGATTCTCTCCAGTGCTGACATGGATCTTGGGGTACTTCTGGAGTCTCCCCAGGGAGTCAGTCCTCGTCTCGAATGCGGGGCATGCACTTGCGCTTTCCTCCAGAATTGTAGCAGCAGTGTCACGCTTCCGTCGCGTGGATCAAGGGATCTGTGGCTTTCCCTCGAGGTTTTCCCAGGAGGCTTTCCCACGACGCTTTCTCACAGAGCTGTCCCACGTGTCACCGTGGTGTGAGTCGATCCTCGGCTTGAAAGTCGAGGCAGTGCAGGGAAAACAGGTTCCTCTGGAATGGACTGAGACATCTGGGGACTCTGGGAATGGTGGCACGACCTGAGTTCTCGCCTTTCCTGTGGAGCGCCTCCTCTTGAGATGCGAGCGAATGCCCAGAATTCTTTCCCGAACAAGCAGCGAAAGGATCCCTCATCTCGAGCAACGAGGCGGAAACGGGCTCCTCTGGATATGGGCGGGACCTCGTGCTTCCTCTCGAGTGGAGCCGGTTATGTCGGGGAACTTCTTGAGTTGCAGCAAGGGTGTGAAGGACCTTTGACTTTCCAGGGTTAGATGTGATTAGCCTCGAGAGCCTCAGCGGAAATGGGCCTCATCTCGCCTGGAGGGCAAAACCTCCTGGATTTTCTCGAGTTGTGGCAGGTGCGCTCGACTTACGACGGGGACCTCAGGGACCCGCTCTGGTGGCCTCAGGAAAGGCCAGTCCCCATGCGAGTTGCTCGGGGGCCTCTGGGGATTCCTCTCCCTTCGATGCCGGGGCCTTAGACCTTGCGTGGATTCGAGGCCAGAACCTGAGTATTCCTCTCCAGTGCTGACATGGATCTTGGGGTACTTCTGGAGTCTCCCCAGGGGAGTGAGTCCTCGTCTCGAATGCGGGCATGCACGTGCGCTTTCCTCCAGAGCGGTAGCAGCAGTTTCACGCTTCCCGTCGCGTCGATCATGGAATCTGTGGCTTTCCCACGAGGCTTTCCCACAGGGCTGTCCCACGTGCCACCGTGGTGGGAGTCGATCCTCGGCGTGAAAGTCGAGGCAGTGCAGGGAAAACAGGTTCCTCTGGAATGGACTGAGACATCCGGGGACTCAGGAATGGTGGCGCGACCCTGGAGTTCCTCTCGCCTTTCCTGTGGAGAGCGCCTCCTCTTGAAAATGGACGGGAACGCCGGGAATTCTTTCCCAACCAAGCAGGGAAAGGATCCGTCATCTCGAGCTACGAGGCGTAAACGGGGCTCCGCTGCATGTGGGCGGGAACCTCGTGCTTCCTCTCGAGTGGAGACGGGTATGTCAGGGAACTTCTTGAGTTGCAGCAAGGGTGTGAAGGACCTTTTGGAAGTTCCAGAGGTTAGGTTTGATTAGCCTCGAGAAGCCTCAGCGGAATTGGGCCTCATCTCGCCTGGAGGGCAAAACCTCCTGGATTTTCTCGAGTTGCGGCAGGTGCTCTCGACTTACGACGGGGACCTCAGGGACCCGCTCTGGTGGCCTCAGGAAATGCCAGTCCCCATGCGAGTTGCTCGGGGCCTCTCGGGATTCCTCTCCCTTCGATGCCTGGGCCTAAGACCTTGTGTTGAGTCAGTCCTCGTCTCGAGGGCATGCATGCGCTTTCCTCGAGGCTTTCCTCGAGGCTTTCCCACAGGGCTGTCTCACGTGCCACCCTGGTGAGTCGATCCTCGGCGTGAAAGTCGAGGCAGTGCAGGAAAGGAGGTTCTCTGGAATGGACTGACATCTGGGGACTCTGGGAATGGTGGCACGACCCTGGAGTTCCTCTCGCCTTTCCTTTGGAGAGCGCCTGCTCTTGAGATGCGACGGGAACGCCGGGAATTCTTTCCCGACCAAGCAGGAAAGGATCCCTCATCTCCAGCTACGAGGTGGAAACGGGGCTCCTCTGGATGTGGGCCAAACCCCGTGCTTTCTTTCGACTGGAGACGGGTATGTCGGGGAACTTCTTGAGTTGCAGTAAGGGTGTCAAGGACCCTTTGGAAGTTCCAGAGGTTAGATGTGATTAGCCTCGAGACGCCTCAGCCAAAATGGGCCACATCTCGCCTGGAGGGGAACCTCCTGGTTTTCTCGAGTTGCGGCTTGTGCTCTCGACTTACGACGGGGACCTCATGGACCCGCTCTGTTGGCCTCAGGAAAGGTCATTCCCCATGCGAGTTGCTCGGTGGCCTCTCAGGATTCCTCGCCCGTCGATGCCGGCGCCTAAGACCTTGTGTGGAGTCGGACCAGAACCTGAGGATTCCTCTCCCGTGCTCACATGGATCTTGGCGTACTTCTGGAGTCTCCCAAGGTGCGTCAGTCCTCGTCTCGAGTGGGGTCATGCAGGTGTGCTTTCCTCCTGAGCAGTAGCAGCAGTGTCTCGCTTCCCGTCTTGTGGATCAAGGGATCTGTGTCTTTCCTCGAGGCTTTCCATGGGCTTTCCCACAGGGCTATTCCACGTGCCACCATGCAGTGCTGGGAAAACAGGAACCTCCTTCCCACATAGGGGTACACTGTCCCCTTGGGCGTGTATCTCCAGGGCATTCGCGCTTGGGGGTTGCCACGGATGTTGGCCTCAGGCTCCACATGAGAAAAGCCCTAATGGCATTAGCTGCCGGTCCAGACGCTGGCCCTCAGGTCTCTGGCCGGAGCCTTGGGCTCCAGGCAACTCAAAGCCCTCGGGGCTGGTGCTCTGGGACTGCTGTAGGGAAAGGACGCCAGGAGCCCACGGAGGAGTTGGGGAGGCGCAGGTGGCATATGGAGGCGAGGACAGCGTGGGATCTAGGTGGAGGCGCTGGAGAGCGTCCGTTGTCCCGGAATGCCTCGGAGGAGCCAGCGGGGACAGTCCAGGCCCAGGGACCTGTGGTATGTGAAAGGTGGGAAACCCCAGAACAAGGCAGGCTGGGAAGGGGCGTGGGCGGCCAATTCAAAGGGACCTAGGGGGCGTTTCCTGGGCGGTGAGTTCCTTGGCACTGCTGAGGGCCCTGATTGATCCACCCGGGGTTGATCCCACCATCCGCTGCGAGGAGGGCCACAAACCAAAGCCCCGAACTGCCCACCCACCCCAACGGGGATCTTGGCGGTCCGGGGCACAGCTGTGCCCGGGAAAAGCCCACTCACTCCACAGGACTCCGTCCAGGGTCTCTGCTTGGAAAGAAGCCAGGGCGGCCCCTCCATCTACGCACCCAAACCCTATTGACGTCAATGGGGGCGGAGACGCCTCCCGCTCTCCAGAGTCCTGGGCTGCTGGGTCCCCGCCCACTCGGCCAGCAGTCTGCAGCGCTCCTGTGTGCCTCTCCCACCATGGCTTCGTCCAGCTCCTCCAGCACCTCAAGCGGTACGTTTGCCTCGGTCCCTGGGGTCGGATCACGTCTCAGGGGATTTGCGGGTGGCCCGGGCAAGGGCTCTCGGCCCACGTGTCGACCCCGCTCCCGCCCGAGAACGGCGGGGACCCATCGGCCGGGCCCGGGGTTCCCAGGCGTCAGGTGTGCCCAAAGTTGGAGGGCGTTGCATCGTTCGTTCATCTTGCTCCTTTGGCACACATGGCTTCTCCGTTCTCTTTCTGGGAAGACAGTGTTGTTTTAGGGGGCGTGCTGCGGGGGTCAGGGGCCGGTGGGAGCGGGTGCTGTGCTGGGATGAGGCCCTTTATCCTCACATCTTCCTGTGGGAACGGGAGTCGGGAGCTCTGTGGCCTTGCCGCCTTCAGTGGCTTCCTCTGCACACGGGCTTAGTGCCTTCTGCCTTCTGTCAGTCGTTACGGGGTTTGGGCTTCGCTTTGGCGGCCTTGGCCTTCGCCCTGGCCTGCCTTGGCTTGGCCCTTGCCCTTGGCCTTGGCCCTTGGCCTTGCCTTGGCCTTCCTTGCCCTTGCCCTTACCTTGTCCTTGCCCTTACCTTGCCTTGCCTTGTTGACCTTGTCCTTGCCCTTGACTTTGACCTTGAACTTGACCTTGACTTGACCTTGACTTTGACCTTGAACTTGAACTTGACCTTGACCTTGACCTTGAACTTGACCTTGACCTTGAACTTGACCTTGACCTTGAACTTGACCTTGACCTTGAACTTGACCTTGACCTTGACCTTGACCTTGAACTTGAACTTGACCTTGACCTTGAACTTGAACTTGACCAACAACGGGAGACCAGATTTGCTCAGAGCACCGGAGGTCCAGAGGCAGGGCCGTGTATCTCCCCTTCCCTTTGTGATCATTGCAAAGACATTCCTAGCTGATAGCGGGAGTGCCCATGAAGAAGCAAGCAGTGGGAGTGTGTTTGACACGACTGTGTGCCTCAACTCCACAAGGGGCCTTTCCTCTCGAAGTAGGCCCCATGTCCCCTTGGGGAGGGTGTCATGCCTCTTTTCTCCACACTGCCAAAGGGTGGAGCAAAGCTCGCTCTGTCAGAGGTACAAAAACAGCAATTGAATGGATTTTCAAGCTCTTGCTAGGCTGAACCCTTTCAGGGCCCACTTTACTGAAACAGGTGCTCTGTGGCCCCCGGTTGGGTATGCAGGTTCACAAACAGGGTGAGATCCTGTCCAAGCCAACAATTTTCCTGAAAGACCTAGGCTCACTAAAGCTCTCCTCCAGAGCAAAGGGGATAGAGGAGATGTATGGAGAGTCTTTGCCTTTCCCTGTGAGTGTGGGGCTACTCCTACGGCCCCAAGCTCAGGGATAACTGCCTCTAAGAAAGGAATGGCAAGAAGCGCTAATCTTGGAGGTTGGGACAGGAGTTCGCAGCATGTGGGAAAGAAAGACTTCTTCGGGAAGAAGAGGCAACCACCGGGGGTGTGTTCGCAAGCCTCTATTTGGAAGGAACACGTTTGCTTATACAACTCAAGACCTCCAGATCTGCTCAGAGGACTGAAGTTCCAGAGACAGGGCCATGTATCTCCCCTTCCCTTTGAGATCCTTGCCAAGACATTCCTAGCAGATTGTCGGAGTGCCCATGAAGAAGCAAGCAGCGGGAGTGTGCTTGACATCACTGGCTGCCTACCTGGGCTCAGCTCCTCAAGGGCCTTTCTCTCCTGGTAGGCCCTATGTCCCCTTTGGGAGAGGGTTGTGCCTCTTCCTCCACACTGCCAAAGGGTGGAGGTGGAGCAAACTCGTTCTCTCCGAGGTAAAGAAAGACAAATTGGATGGATCTTTAAGCTCTTGCTATGCTGCACCCTCCAGGACCCACTCGAGCAAAACAGGTGCCCTGTGGCCCCTAGGTCGGGTATGCAGGTTCACACACCGGGTGTGATCCCGTCAAAGCCAAGAATTTTCCTGACAGACCTAGGCTCACTAGAGCTCTCCTCCAGAGGAAAGGGACAGAAAAGATGTGTGTGTGGAGGTGGCTCTGCCTTTCCAGGTCCCAATCTCAGGGATAACTGCCCTAAGAAAGGAACTGCTGCTGCTGCTGCTGCTGCTGCTGCTAAGTTGGTTCAGTCGTGTTCGACTCTGTGCGACGCCATAGACGGTAGCCCACTAGGCTCCCCCGTCCTGGGATTCTCCAGGCAAGAACAGTAAGTGGGTTGCCATTGCCTTCTCCAATGCATGAAAGTGAAAATGAAAGTGCAGTCGCTCAGTCGTGTCCGACCTCAGCGACCCCATGGACTGCAGCCTACCAGGCTTCTCTGTCCATAGGATTTTCTGAAAGGAACTGCAAGAAGCACTTTTCCAGGAGGCTGGGAAAGGGAGTTTGCAGGATGTGGGAAAGAGAGCCTCCTTCGGGGAAGAATAGGCGGCCACTTGTTTTGTGTTGCAAACCTCTATTTGGAAGGAACAGGTTAGCTTATACAAGGGAGACCTCCAGATCTGCTCAGAGGACCGAAGTTGCAGAGGCAGGTCGGTGTATCTTCCCTTCACTTTGCGATCCTTGCAAAGACATTCCTTGCTGCTAGATGACTCAGCAAGGGCCTTTGAGACTGTTGTTTTCTTTCCTAGGTTCAAAGATTCCTTCAGTTCCTAATATAGATATCCTAGAAATGATATGACATCCGTGAAAATCTGATATGTCCTGGTCAAATGCTGTCAGTTATCATTCTAGTTATCATATTAAAGCATTTCAAGTCGCAGCAGTGACCAGATGACATTGTCAATTTCTATTTCATCAGGTTTTAACCATGTCCTCTGTGGTTTCACACTGATGCCTTTGCAGAAATACTGCTACTTCAAGATATATGGAAAATACTTTTTTAAGCTTACTGATAATTTGTTTGTTTGTTTGCTTGTCTTCTGGTAAGCTGCTACCAGATGGAATTTAGTCTCCTCTCTAGGTTAAGAGAACTAAGTTTTCTTAGAATGCAATTTTGATCACAGACTATGAGTTTCTCTACCTTTCATTGATTTATAATTGTTTTCATCATCTGTTTTTACTTCGGTAAAGTAAATAAGCCTTATTTAAGATTTTGGTACATGTAGGATGGACTAAGCTTTCCCACTCTTGCAAGTTCCCTTAACCCTTCAGATTCTTCTCGTGGGACCAAGATCTCACTTTCCTCCAGAGGACAATCCAAGCTTTTATCAGTTGATCTGCCCTGACATCAGAGTCAAGTTGAGCACGAGTTGGCCTATAATTTAGGCATGAAACTATGACTACATAAAGAAAGGTGACTTTATGATTCAGGGATGGCCATGATATGCCTTGCACTTCAGAGAAAATGGGTTAAAATGATTTTTTCCTTCAAAACTGCACACCCAGTTCTTTCAGCATATGCAATTGAAACATCTAGTCATTAGGTCAGTTTTCATTCCAATCCCAAAGAAAGGCAATGACAAAGACTATTCAAGCTGCTGCACAATTGCACTCATCTCACACACTAGTAAAGTAATGCTCAAAATTCTCCAAGTTCACATGAACTGTGAACTTCCAGATGTTCAAGAGGATTTAAAAATGCAGAGAAACCAGAGATCAAATTGCCAACATCCACTGGATCATTGAAAAGCAAGAGTTCCGGAAAAAAACCCATCTATTTCTGCTTTATTGACAATGCCAAAGCCTTTGACTGTGTGGATCACAAGAAACTGGGAAAAATTCTGAAGAGATGGGAATACCAGACCACCTGACCTGTCTCTTGAGAAACCTGTATGCAGGTCAGGAAGAAACAGTTCGAACTGGACATGGAACAACAGACTGGTTCTACATAGGAAAGGAACATGTCAAGGCTGTATATTGTCACCCTGCTTATTTAACTTATATGCAGAGTACAGCATGAGAAACACTGGGCTGGAGGAAGCACACGCTGGAATCAAGGTTGCTGGGAGAAATATCAATAATCTCAGATATTCAGATGACACCACCCTTATGGCAGAAAGTGAAGAAGAGCTAAAGAGTCTCCTGATGAAAGTGAAGAGGAGAGTGAAAAGTTAGCTTAAAGCTCAGCATTCAGAAAACTACAATCATTGCATCCAGTCTCATCACTTCATGGCAAATAGATGGGAAAACATTGGAAACAGCAGCAGACTATTTTGGGGGCTTGGAAATCACTGCAGGTGATGGCTGCCTCCATGAACTTAAAACATATTTATGACTTGGAAGAAAAGTGATGACCAAACTAGACAGCATATTAAAAGCCGAGACGTTGCTTTGCCAACAAAGATCCATCCGGTCAAGGCTATGGTTTTCCATATGTCATGGATGGATATGAAAGATGTACTATAAAGAAAGTGACAGCTGAAAATTTGATGCTTTTGAACAGTGGTGTTGGAGAAGATGCTTGTAGGTCGCTTAGACTACAAGGAGACGCAACCACTCCATCCTAAAGGAAATCAGGTCTGAATATCCATTGGAAGGACTAATACTGAACCTGAAACTCCAATACTTTGGCCACTTGATGTGAAGAGCTGACTCACTTGGAAGTTGCTTTGATTTGCCTATGAGTGTGGGAGCCCTCCCTGGGCAAAGGGCCTCAGGGTCATTGCCACTGAATCATGACATCCAAGCAAGCGCATTCCAGCTGTGTGACATGCAGGAAGCAGGAGACTGGGAAAACTGTCTTCCTTAGAGGAAGGAAAGTCATCCACAGAGTGTGTTTTCAGGCCTCTCTTTGCAGCAAGTGTTTTGCTTCTCAGACATCAGAGCTGCAGGCTTGCTCTGAGGCCTCAATTCCAGAGTCAGGGCTGTGTGTCTCACTGCACTTTCCAAGCATTGCAGACACATTCCTAGGTTGGAGCCGTGCTTCCCATGAGAAAGAAGCCTCGGGAGTGTGTCTGAGCGGGCTGAGTGCCATGCTAGGGTCACCTAGTCGAGGCACCTTGCACATCCAATGGGCCCCAGGCGAGTAGCTATGGACCGGCCCTCGGTTGAGATATCCCAAAGCAGGAACAAAGCTAGCTCTGTCTGTCAGAGGAAAACAGCAATGGGATGGATTTTCAAGCAGTTGCTAAGTCACACCACGTGAGGGCTCCGCGGGAAAAATGCGAATTTTGGCCTCTAGGCCCAGTATCCAGATGTGTGCACAGGATATTTTCCCACAGGATCCAAGAATGTTCCAGACAGACCTAAGCTCACTAGCTCTCTCCTGCAGAGGAAATGAAATATTGTTGCTGAACCACGAAAGATGCTGGGATTCTTGGCTTATGGAGAAGAATTCAATCCAGGGCCCAAGACGAGGCTTGATTGCTCAGAGCTTTTGTGCAATCGAGTTTTATTCAAGTAGAAAGGAGATAGAAAGCTTCTGACAGAGACATCACAAGGGGCAGAAAGTGTACCCCTTGCTAGTGTTAGTAATGGAGTTATATACTCTCCAATAAGTTATTACAACGAACAAAAGAATGTCTGGAGGTTGTAAAGACTCACTAGACCTACTCCCATCATTTACATTTTAAGATAACAGGATTAGCCAGAAGGTTTTCCAGAGACCGTCCTCAAGAAGGATGCATGATTGTTATATAATCCGAAGGAATGTAGAGGAAAAAGTGTGCCTTTCTTCCTCCTTGAGAATTCTAGACCCTCTCCTTGGGGACCTCGAACTTCTTATAAACCTGCCTTGGCAATGACTCTCCGAAACATGATTGAACAGCCGTTTGGAGCTTCCTTTGACTTTCCCTGGGAGGAGGAGCCTCCCTGAGCACAGGGCCTCAGGGGCCATGGCCAATGAAACTAATCTCCCAGTAAGTGCTTTTCAGCCCTGTGTGACTCTCAGCCCACAGGAGGCTGAGAAAACTCTCTCCTTGGAGGAAGGAAAGGCAGCCCAAGAGTGTGTTTTCAGGCCTGTATCTTGCAGCAAGTGTTTGGCTTGTTAGACATAAGACCTGCAGGCCTGCTCCAACAGACTCCATTCCAGAATCAGGGCCTTGTGTCTCCCTGCAGTTTCCTGGCCTCGCAAACACATTCCTAGGGAGAGCAGTCCTGCCCATGGGGAAGCAGGCTGCGGGAGTGTGTCTGAGGGGCCAGGTGCCATGCTAGTCACCTGGTCGAGGCACCTTACCTCCAATGGACCCCAGGCAAGGAGTTGCAGGCCACCACCTTGCTTCTGAAATCCCAAAGTGGGAGCAAGCTCGCTCTGTCAGAGGAAAACAGCAACAGGATGGATTTTCAAGCAGTTGCTAGGCTGTACTGCGTTAGGGCTCCAAGGAAGAAAAATGCAGATGTTAGCCCCTACGACTGGTATCCAGGTGGGCTCCCAGGATGATTTCCCGCAGGATCCAAGAACGTTCCAGACAGACCTGGGCTCACTAGCTCCCTCCTGCAGAGGAAACATGATAGAACAGCTGTTTGGAGGTTGCTGACTTCCCTGGGAGGTAGGATCCCTCCCTGGGTGCAGGGCCTCAGGGGCCATTGCCGCTGAGAAATGCCCTCTAAGCCAGACCTTTCCAGCCTTGTATGACTCAGCACGGAGGACTGGAAAGCTATCTTCCTTGGAGGAAGGCAGCCCCAGAGTGTGTTTCACACCTGTATCTCGCAGCAAGCGTTTGCCGTCTCAGACGTCAGACCTCCAGGCCTGCTCCAACGGCCTCAGTTCCAGAGTCAGGGCCGTGTCTCCTGCATTTTCTGAGCCTTGGGAACACATTCTAGGTCAGAACAGTCCTGCCCATGGGAAGGAGGCTGCGGGAGTGTGTCTGAGGGGTCGGGTGCCATGCTGGGGTCCAATAGACCTGGTACCTCCAATAGACCCCAGGACAACAGCGGTGGGGCTCCCCTGGCTTCCGAAATGCCAAAGCGAGAAGCAAAGCTAGCTCTATCAGAAGGAAGAAAAGAGCAATTAGATGGATGTTCAGGCTGTTGCTGGGCCGCACCACTTCAGGTTTCCCCCGAGAGGCAGGCGCCCTGTGGCCCTAGGTCCCATATGCAGGTTAACACACAGGATGTGTCCCCATAGGAGCCAAGAATTTTCCTGACAGACCTAGGCTCACTAGAGCTCTCCTACAGGGCAAAGGGATAGAACAGACTGTGGATGTGACTCTGCCTTTCCCAGCGAGCATGGGGCCCTCCTACGGCCCCGGGCTCCAGGAAAATTGTCCCTGAAATGACCTCCAAGAAGCGCTTTTCCAGCAGGCTGGGATGCAGAGTTCACAGGATGTGGGAAAGTGATCGTCCTTCAGGAAGAGGCAGCCACCCAGTGTGTTTGCAAGCCTGTATTTGGAAGAAACTGGTTTGCTTCTTCAAGGAGACCTCAGGTCTGCTCAGAGGACCGAAATTCAGAGGCAGCATGCATCTCCCTGTCCTTTCTGAGCCTTGGAAGACATTCCTAGCTTATAGCGGTATTGCTCATGAAGAAGCAGGATGCAGGAATGTGTCAGACATGACTGGGTGCCTTCCTGGGTTCAGCTCCGTGAGGCCTTTCCACTCAAAGTAGGTCCCATGCCTCCTTGGGGAGGAAGTGGGGCCTTGCCTCAAAATTGCCAAAGGCTGGAACAAAGCTAGTTCTATCAGAGGTGAAAGAGCAATTGGATGGATGTGGAAGCTGTTGCTGGGCCGCACTGCTTCAGGCCCCACCTCCGGCCCCGAGAGAAACAGGCGCCCTGTGGCCCTCGGTCCTGTATGCAGTTTCACATAGAATGTGTCCCCATAGGAGCCAAGAATTTTCCTGACAGACCTAGGCTCACTAGAGCTCTCCTACAGAGCAAAGGGGATGGGACAGATGTGGCTGTGGCTCTGCCTTTCCTGGGAGTGGAGCCACTCCTATGGCCCCGGGCTCCAGGAAATTGCCCTGAATAATGACCTCAAGGCGCTTTCCAACTGGCTGAGACGTGGAGTTCTCAGGATGCCGGAAGCGAGTGTCCTCGGGAAGCAAAGGCAGTCACCTGTTATCATTACTTACTAGAATAGTAGGTACCTTCTCTGGTTGGGCAGAGGCCTTCCCTACCTGATCTGAAAAATGAAGTAGCTCGCTGATTTGAGAAATAATTCCCAGACTTGGGTTTCCAACCAGTATAGAATCCGACAATGGCCCTGTCTTTGTAGCCGCGTTAATTAACAGGTATGTGGCTCTAAATATCAGTGGAAATTACATACAGCATAGGCCCCAGTGTTCTGGAATGGTGGAAAACAAACTCTTGAAGACTCTTTCAAAATGGATCATAGAGACTGACTGTACATGGATGGGCTTACTTCTGGCAGACTTACTCATATTACGGGTAACTGCACGTTCCCATAGTTGTCATGAAATTTTCTGGGAGAACCCCCACCCCAAATGAGGCAGGTGTTAGCAGATTTTACAAGTAGAGTGGGATTTCACAGCTGGAACAATTAGGTAAGGTAATAAATCAGGTAACTAAGTTTGTAAAAATATCATTCCCCTTGAGAACAGATTCATGAATTTGTGCTCAGTGATCAGGTGTGGCTCAATGACTGGAAACACAATTCCTTGGCCTGACATCGGAAAGGTCCTTATACTGTTTAGCCACAATTCTGAGAGAATACTAGACCACCTAACCTGCCTCTTGAGAATCTGTATGAAGGTCAGGAAGCAACAGTTAGAGCAGGACATGGAACAACATACTGGTTCCAAAGGAAAAGGTATGTCAAGGCTGTATATTGTCACCTGTTTATTTAACTATGCAGACTACATCATGAAAATGCTGGGATGGAAGATACCTGAGCTGGAATCAAGATTGCCGGAAAATAAACTTAGATATGCAGATGTCACCACCATTATGGCAGAATGGGAAGAGAACGTATGGGAACTTCTTGAGTTGCAGCAAAGGTGTGAAGGACCCTTTGGAGTTCCAGAGGTTAGATGTGATTAGCCTCGAGAAGCCTCAGCGGAAATGGGCCTCATCTCGCCTGGAATGGAGGCTTCTGGATTTTCTCGAGTTGCGGCAGGTGCTCTCGACTTTCGACGGGGACTTCAGGGACCCGCTCTGGTGGCCTCAGGAAAGGCCAGTCAAAATGCGAGTTCCTCAGGGGCCTCTCGGTATTCCTCTCCCGGCGTTGCCGGGTCCTAAGACCTTGTGTGGAGTCGGGGCCTGAACCTGAGGATTCCTCTCCAGGGCTTACATGGATCTTGGGGTACTTCTGGAGTCTCCCCAGGGAGTCAGTCCTCGTCTCGAGAGGGGCATGGTGCGCTTTCCTCCAGAGCGGTACCAGCAGTGTCACGCTTCCCATCTCGTGAGTCATGGGATCTGGCTTTCCTCCAGGATTTTCCACGAGGCTTTCCCACGAGGCTTTCCCACAGGGCTGTCGATCCTCGGCTTGAACGTCAAGGCAGTGCAGGGAAAACAGGTTCCTCTGGAATGGACTGACATCTGGGGACTCTTGGAATGGTGGCACGACCCTGAGTTCCTCTCCTTTCCTGTGGAGAGCGCCTCCTCTTGAGATGCGACGGGAACGCCGGGAATTCTTTCCTACGAAACAGGGAAAGGATCCCTCATCTCGAGCTAGGAGGCGGAAACGGGGCTCCCTGGATGTGCGGGACCCTCGTGCTTCCTCTCGAGTGGAGACGGGTATGTCGGGAACTTCTTGAGTTGCAGCAAGGGTGTGAAGGACCTTTGGAAGTTCCAGTGGTTAGATGTGATTAGCCTCGAAGCCTCAGCGGAAATGGGCCTCATCTCGCCTGAAGGCAAAACCTCCTGGATTTTCTCGAGTTGCGGCAGGTGCTCTCCACTTACGACGGGGACCTCAGGGACCTCTGGTGGCCTCAGGAAAGGCCAGTCCCCATGCGAGTTCCTCGGGGCCTCTCGGGATTCCTCTCACGCTGATGCCGGGGCCTAAGACCTTGTGTGGAGTCGGGGCCGGAACCTGAGATTCCTCTCCAGTGCTGACATGGATCTTGGGGTACTTCTGGAGTCTCCCCAGGAGTCAGTCCTCGTCTCGAATGCGGGGCATGCACTTGCGCTTTCCTGCAGAGCGGTAGCAGCAGTGTCACGCAGTCCGCCGCGTGGATCAAAGGATCTATGGTTTCCCTCGAGTCTTTCCCACGAGCCTTTCCCACGAGGCTTTCCCACAGGGCTGTCCCACGTGCACGTGGTGGGAGTCGATCCTCGGCTTGAACGTCAAGGCAGTGCAGGGAAAACAGGTTCTGGAATGGACTGACACATCTGGGGGACTCTTGGAATGGTGGCACGACCCTGGAGTTCCTCTCGCCTTTCCTGTGGAGAGCGCCTCCTCTTGAGATGCGACGGGAACGCCGGGAATTCTTTCCCTACGAAACAGGGAAAGGATCCCTCATCTCGAGCTCGGAGGCGGAAACGGGGCTCCCCTGGATGTGTGCGGGACCCTCGTGCTTCCTCTCGAGTGGAGACGGGTATGTCGGGAACTTCTTGAGTTGCAGCAAGGGTGAAGGACCTTTGGAAGTTCAGGTTAGATGTGATTAGCCTCGAGAAGCCTCAGCGGAAATGGGCCTCATCTCGCCTGGAGGCAAAACCTCCTGGATTTTCTCAAGTTGCGGCAGGTGCTCTTGACTTACGACGGGGCCTCAGGGACCCGCTCTGGTGGCCTCAGGAAAGGCCAGTCCCATGCGAGTTCTCGGGGCCTCTCGGATTCCTCTCCCTTGATGCCGGGGCCTAAGACCTTGTGAGTCGGGGCCGGAACCTGAGATTCCTCTCCAGTGCTGACATGGATCTTGGGGTACTTCTGGAGTCTCCCAGGGAGTCAGTCCTCGTCTCGAATGCGGGGCATGCACTTGCGCTTTCCTCCAGAGCGGTAGCAGCAGAGTCACGCATCCGCCGCCTGGATCAAAGGATCTATGGCTTTCCCTCGAGTCTTTTCCACGAGGCTTTCCCACAGGGCTGTCGCACGTGCACACGTGGTGGTAGTCGATCCTCGGCTTGAACGTCAAGGCAGTGCAGGAAAACAGGTTCCTCTGGAATGGACTGACAAATCTGGGGACTCTTGGAATGGTGGCACGACCCTGGAGTTCCTCTCGCCTTTCCTGTGGAGAGCGCCTCCTCTTGAGATGCGACGGGAACGCCGGGAATTCTTTCCCTACGAAACAGGGAAAGGATCCCTCATCTCGAGCTCGAGGCGGAAACGGGGCTCCCTGGATGTGTGCGGGACCCTCGTGCTTCCTGTCGAGTGGAGACGGGTATGTCGGGAAGTTCTTGAGTTGCAGCAAGTGTGAAGGACCTTTGGAAGTTCCAGGGTTAGATGTGATTAGCCTCGAGAAGCCTCAGCGGAAATGGGCCTCATCTCGCCTGGAGGGCAAAACCTCCTGGATTTTCTCGAGTTGCGGCAGGTGCTCTCGACTTACGACGGGGACCTCAGGGACCCGCTCTGGTGGCCTCAGGAAAGGCCAGTCCCATGCGAGTTCCTCGGGGCCTTCTCGGATTCCTCTCCCGCGATGCCGGGGCCTAAGACCTTGTGTGGAGTCGGGGCCGGAACCTGAGGATCCTCTCCAGTGCTGACATGGATCTTGGGGTACTTCTGGAGTCTCCCCAGGGAGTCAGTCCTCGTCTCGAATGCGGGGCATGCACTTGCGCTTTCCTCCAGAGCGGTAGCAGCAGTGTCACGCAGTCCGCGTGGATCAAAGGATTTATGGTTTTCCCTCGAGTCTTTCCCACGAGGCTTTCCCACGAGGCTTTCCCACAGGGCTGTTCCACGTGCACACGTGGTGGGAGTGGATCCTCGGCTTGAACGTCAAGGCAGTGCAGGGAAAACAGGTTCCTCTGGAATGGACTGACACATCTGGGGGACTCTTGGAATGGTGGCACGACCCTGGAGTTCCTCTCGCCTTTCCTGTGGAGAGCGCCTCCTCTTGAGATGCGACGGGAACG
Source organism: Ovis aries (assembly GCF_016772045.2). Lineage (NCBI taxonomy): Eukaryota > Metazoa > Chordata > Mammalia > Artiodactyla > Bovidae > Ovis > Ovis aries. Next base: position 15,405 of record NW_024599830.1, on the reverse strand, counting down.
CCGGGAATTCTTTCCCTACGAAACAGGGAAAGGATCCCTCATCTTGAGCTCGGAGGCGGAAACGGGGCTCCCCTGGATGTGTGCGGGACCCTCGTGCTTCCTCTCGAGTGGAGACGGGTATGTCGGGGAACTTCTTGAGTGGCAGCAAGGGTGTGAAGGACCCTTTGGAAGTTCCAGTGGTGAGATGTGATTAGCCTCGAGAAGCCTCAGCGGAAATGGGCCTCATCTCGCCTGGAGGGCAAAACCTCCTGGATTTTCTCGAGTTGCGGCAGGTGCTCTCGACTTACGACGGGGACCACAGGGACCCGCTCTGGTGGCCTCAGGAAAGGCCAGTCCCCATGCGAGTTCCTCGGGGCCTCTCGGATTCCTCTCCCATCGATGCCGGGGCCTAAGACCTTGTGTGGGCCGGAACCTGAGGATTCCTCTCCAGTGCTGACATGGATCTTGGGGTACTTCTGGAGTCTCCCCAGGGGAGTCAGTCCTCGTCTCGAATGCGGGCATGCACTTGCGCTTTCCTCCAGAGCGGTAGCAGCAGTGTCATGCAGTCCGCCGCGTGGATCAAAGGATCTATGGTTTTCCCTCGAGTCTTTCCCACGAGGCTTTCCCACAGGGCTGTCGCACGTGCACACGTGGTGGGAGTCGATCCTCGGCTTGAACGTCAAGGAAGTGCAGGGAAAACAGGTTCCTCTGGAAAGGACTGACACATCTGGGGGACTCTTGGAATGGTGGCACGACCCTGGAGTTCCTCTCGCCTTTCCTGTGGAGAGCGCCTCCCCTTGAGATGCGCCGGGAACGCCGGGAATTCTTTCCCTACGAAACAGGGAAAGGATCCCTCATCTCGAGCTCGGAGGCGGAAACGGGCTCCCTGGATGTGTGCGGGACCCTCGTGCTTCCTCTCGAGTGGAGACGGGTGTGTCGGGAACTTCTTGAGTTGCAGAAAGGGTGTGAAGGACCCTTTGGAAGTTCCAGGGGTTAGATGTGATTAGCCTCGAGAAGCCTCAGCGGAAATGGGCCTCATCTCGCCTGGAGGGCAAAACCTCCTGGATTTTCTCGAGTTGCGGCAGGTGCTCTCGACTTATGACGGGGCCCTCAGGGACCCGCTCTGGTGGCCTCAGGAAAGGCCAGTCCCATACGAGTTCCTCGGGGCCCTCTCGGGATTCCTCTCCCGCTGATGCCGGGTCCTAAGACCTTGTGTGAACTCAGGGCCGGAACCTGAGGATTCCTCTCCAGTGCTGACATGGATCTTGGGGTACTTCTGGAGTCTCCCCAGGGGAGTCAGTCCTCGTCTCGAATGCGGGCATGCACTTGCGCTTTCCTCCATAGCGGTAGCAGCAGTGTCACGCAGTCCGCCGCGTGGATCAAAGGATCTATGGTTTTCCTCGTGTCTTTCCCACGAGGCTTTCCCACGAGGCTTTCCCACAGGGCTGTCCCACGTGCACACGTGGTGGGAGTCGATCCTCGGCTTGAACGTCAAGGCAGTGCAGGAAAACAGGTTCCTCTGGAATGGACTGAAACATCTGGGGACTCTTGGAATGGTGGCACGACCCTGGAGTTCCACTCGCCTTTCCTGTGGAGAGCGCCTCCTCTTGAGATGCGACGGGAACGCCGGGAATTCTTTCCCTACGAAACAGGGAAAGGATCCCTCATCTCGAGCTCGGAGGCGGAAACGGGGCTCCCTGGATGTGTTCGGGGACCCTCGTGCTTCCTCTCGAGTGGAGACGGGTGTGTCGGGAACTTCTTGAGTTGCAGAAAGGGTGTGAAGGACCCTTTGGAAGTTCCAGGGGTTAGATGTGATTAGCCTCGAGAAGCCTCAGTGGAAATGGGCCTCATCTCGCCTGGAGGGCAAAACCTCCTGGATTTTCTCGAGTTGCGGCAGGTGCTCTCGACTTACGACGGGGCCCTCAGGGACCCGCTCTGGTGGCCTCAGGAAAGGCCAGTCCCCATGCGAGTTCCTCGGGGGCCTTTCGGAATTCCTCTCCCGCTGATGCCGGGGCCTAAGACCTTGTGTGAACTCAGGGCCGGAACCTTAGGATTCCTCTCCAGTGCTGACATGGATCTTGGGGTACTTCTGGAGTCTCCCAGGGAGTAAGTCCTCGTCTCGAATGCGGGCATGCACTTGCGCTTTCCTCCAGAGCGGTAGCAGCAGTGTCACGCAGTCCGCCGCGTGGATCAAAGGATCTATGGTTTTCCCTCGAGACTTTCCCACGAGGCTTTCCCACGAGGCTTTCCCAGGGCTGTCCCACGTGCACACGTGGTGGGAGTCGATCCTCGGCTTGAACGTCAAGGCAGTGCAGGGAAAACAGGTTCCTCTGGAATGGACTGACACATCTGGGGGACTCTTGGAATGGTGGCACGACCCTGGAGTTCCTCTCGCCTTTCCTGTGGAGAGCGCCTCCTCTTGAGATGCGACGGGAACGCTGGGAATTCTTTCCCTACGAAACAGGGAAAGGATCCCTCATCTCGAGCTCGGAGGCGGAAACGGGGCTCCCCTGGATGTGTGCGGGACCATCGTGCTTCCTCTCGAGTGGAGACTGGTGTGTCGGGAACTTCTTGAGTTGCAGAAAGGGTGTGAAGGACCCTTTGGAAGTTCCAGTGGTTAGATGTGATTAGCCTCGAGAAGCCTCAGCGGAAATGGGCCTCATCTGGCCTGGAGGGCAAAACCTCCTGGATTTTCTCGAGTTGCGGCAGGTGCTCTCGACTTACGACGTGGCCCTCAGGGACCCGCTCTGGTGGCCTCAGGAAAGGCCAGTCCCCATGCGAGTTCTCGGGGCCTCTCGGATTCCTCTCCCGCTGATGCCGGGGCCTAAGACCTTGTGTGAACTCAGGGCCGGAACCTGAGGATTCCTCTCCAGTGCTGACATGGATCTTGGGGTACTTCTGGAGTCTCCCCAGGGGAGTCAGTCCTCGTCTCGAATGCGGGCATGCACTTGCGCTTTCCTCCAGAGCGGTAGCAGCAGTGTCACGCAGTCCGCCCGTGGATCAAAGATCTATGGTTTTCCCTCGTGTCTTTTCCCACGAGGCTTTCCCACGAGGCTTTCCCACAGGGCTGTCCCACGTGCACGTGGTGTGAGTCGATCCTCGGCGTGAAAGTAAAGGCAGTGCAGGGAAAACAGGTTCCTCTGGAATGGACTGACACATCTGGGGGACTCTTGGAATGGTGGCACGACCCTGGAGTTCCTCTCGCCTTTCCTGTGGAGAGCGCCTCCTCTTGAGATGCGACGGGAACGCCGGGAATTCTTTCCCTACGAAACAGGGAAAGGATCCCTCATCTCGAGCTCGGAGGCGGAAACGGGGCTCCCCTGGATGTGTTCGGGACCCTCGTGCTTCCTCTCGAGTGGAGACGGGTATGTCGGGGAGCTTCTTGAGTTGCAGCAAGGGTGTGAAGGACCCTTTGGAAGTTCCAGGGGTTAGATGTGATTAGCCTCGAGAAGCCTCAGCGGAAATGGGCCTCATCTCGCCTGGAGGGCAAAACCTCCTGGATTTTCTCGAGTTGCGGCAGGTGCTCTCGACTTACGACGGGGACCTCAGGGACCCGCTCTGGTGGCCTCAGGAAAGGCCAGTCCCCATGCGAGTTCCTCGGGGCCTTTCGGATTCCTCTCCCGCGATGCCGGGGCCTAAGACCTTGTGTGAACTCAGGGCCGGAACCTGAGGATTCCTCTCCAGTGCTGACATGGATCTTGGGGTACTTCTGGAGTCTCCCCAGGGGAGTCAGTCCTCGTCTCGAATGCGGGCATGCACTTGCGCTTTCCTCCAGAGCGGTAGCAGCAGTGTCACGCAGTCCGCCCCGTGGATCAAAGATCTATGGTTTTCCCTCGTGTCTTTCCCACGAGGCTTTCCCACGAGGCTTTCCCACAGGGCTGTCCCACGTGCACACGTGGTGGGAGTCGATCCTCGGCTTGAACGTCAAGGCAGTGCAGGGAAAACAGGTTCCTCTGGAATGGACTGACACATCTGGGGGACTCTTGGAATGGTGGCACGACCCTGGAGTTCCTCTCGCCTTTCCTGTGGAGAGCGCCTCCTCTTGAGATGCGACGGGAACGCCGGGAATTCTTTCCCTACGAAACAGGGAAAGGATCCCTCATCTCGAGCTCGGAGGCGGAAACGGGGCTCCCCTGGATGTGTTCGGGACCCTCGTGCTTCCTCTCGAGTGGAGACGGGTGTGTCGGGAACTTCTTGAGTTGCCCAAAGGGTGTGAAGGACCCTTTGGAAGTTCCAGGGGTTAGATGTGATTAGCCTCGAGAAGCCTCAGCGGAAATGGGCCTCATCTCGCCTGGAGGGCAAAACCTCCTGGATTTTCTCGAGTTGCGGCAGGTGCTCTCGACTTACGACGGGGCCTCAGGGACCCGCTCTGGTGGCCTCAGGAAAGGCCAGTCCCCATGCGAGTTCCTCGGGGCCTTTCGGATTCCTCTCCCGCGATGCCGGGGCCTAAGACCTTGTGTGAACTCAGGGCCGGAACCTGAGGATTCCTCTCCAGTGCTGACATGGATCTTGGGGTACTTCTGGAGTCTCCCCAGGGGAGTCAGTCCTCGTCTCGAATGCGGGCATGCACTTGCGCTTTCCTCCAGAGCGGTAGCAGCAGTGTCACGCAGTCCGCCCGTGGATCGTGGATCTATGGTCCCTCGTGTCTTTCCCACGGGGCTTTCCCACGAGGCTTTCCCACAGGGCTGTCCCACGTGCACACGTGGTGGGAGTCGATCCTCGGCTTGAACGTCAAGGCAGTGCAGGGAAAACAGGTTCCTCTGGAATGGACTGACACATCTGGGGGACTCTTGGAATGGTGGCACGACCCTGGAGTTCCTCTCGCCTTTCCTGTGGAGAGCGCCTCCTCTTGAGATGCGACGGGAACGCCGGGAATTCCTTCCCTACGAAACAGGGAAAGGATCCCTCATCTCGAGCTCGGAGGCGGAAACGGGGCTCCCCTGGATGTGTTCGGGACCCTCGTGCTTCCTCTCGAGTGGAGACGGGTGTGTCGGGAACTTCTTGAGTTGCAGCAAGGGTGTGAAGGACCCTTTGGAAGTTCCAGGGGTTAGATGTGATTAGCCTCGAGAAGCCTCAGCGGAAATGGGCCTCATCTCGCCTGGAGGGCAAAACCTCCTGGATTTTCTCGAGTTGCGGCAGGTGCTCTCGACTTACGACGGGGCCCTCAGGGACCCGCTCTGGTGGCCTCAGGAAAGGCCAGTCCCCATGCGAGTTCCTCGGGGCCTTTCGGATTCCTCTCCCGCTGATGCCGGGGCCTAAGACCTTGTGTGAACTCAGGGCCGGAACCTGAGGATTCCTCTCCAGTGCTGACATGGATCTTGGGGTACTTCTGGAGTCTCCCCAGGGGAGTCAGTCCTCGTCTCGAATGCGGGCATGCACTTGCGCTTTCCTCCAGAGCGGTAGCAGCAGTGTCACGCAGTCCGCCCCGTGGATCAAAGCATCTATGGTTTTCCCTCGTGTCTTTCCCACGAGGCTTTCCCACGAGGCTTTCCCACAGGGCTGTCCCACGTGCACACGTGGTGGGAGTCGATCCTCGGCTTGAACGTCAAGGCAGTGCAGGGAAAACAGGTTCCTCTGGAATGGACTGACACATCTGGGGGACTCTTGGAATGGTGGCACGACCCTGGAGTTCCTCTCGCCTTTCCTGTGGAGAGCGCCTCCTCTTGAGATGCGACGGGAACGCCGGGAATTCTTTCCCTACGAAACAGGGAAAGGATCCCTCATCTCGAGCTCGGAGGCGGAAACGGGGCTCCCCTGGATGTGTTCGGGACCCTCGTGCTTCCTCTCGAGTGGAGACGGGTGTGTCGGGAACTTCTTGAGTTGCAGAAAGGGTGTGAAGGACCCTTTGGAAGTTCCAGGGGTTAGATGTGATTAGCCTCGAGAAGCCTCAGCGGAAATGGGCCTCATCTCGCCTGGAGGGCAAAACCTCCTGGATTTTCTCGAGTTGCGGCAGGTGCTCTCGACTTACGACGGGGCCCTCAGGGACCCGCTCTGGTGGCCTCAGGAAAGGCCAGTCCCCATGCGAGTTCCTCGGGGCCTTTCGGATTCCTCTCCCGCGATGCCGGGGCCTAAGACCTTGTGTGAAGTCGGGGCCGGAACCTGAGGATTCCTCTCCAGTGCTGACATGGATCTTGGGGTACTTCTGGAGTCTCCCCAGGGGAGTCAGTCCTCGTCTCGAATGCGGGCATGCACTTGCGCTTTCCTCCAGAGCGGTAGCAGCAGTGTCACGCAGTCCGCCCCGTGGATCAAAGGATCTATGGTTTCCCTCGAGTCTTTCCCACGAGGCTTTCCCACAGGGCTTTCCCACAGGGCTGTCCCACGTGCACACGTGGTGGGAGTCGATCCTCGGCTTGAACGTCAAGGCAGTGCAGGGAAAACAGGTTCCTCTGGAATGGACTGACACATCTGGGGGACTCTTGGAATGGTGGCACGACCCTGGAGTTCCTCTCGCCTTTCCTGTGGAGAGCGCCTCCTCTTGAGATGCGACGGGAACGCCGGGAATTCTTTCCCTACGAAACAGGGAAAGGATCCCTCATCTCGAGCTCGGAGGCGGAAACGGGGCTCCCCTGGATGTGTTCGGGACCCTCGTGCTTCCTCTCGAGTGGAGACGGGTGTGTCGGGAACTTCTTGAGTTGCAGAAAGGGTGTGAAGGACCCTTTGGAAGTTCCAGGGGTTAGATGTGATTAGCCTCGAGAAGCCTCAGCGGAAATGGGCCTCATCTCGCCTGGAGGGCAAAACCTCCTGGATTTTCTCGAGTTGCGGCAGGTGCTCTCGACTTACGACGGGGCCCTCAGGGACCCGCTCTGGTGGCCTCAGGAAAGGCCAGTCCCCATGCGAGTTCCTCGGGGCCTTTCGGATTCCTCTCCCGCGATGCCGGGGCCTAAGACCTTGTGTGAACTCAGGGCCGGAACCTGAGGATTCCTCTCCAGTGCTGACATGGATCTTGGGGTACTTCTGGAGTCTCCCCAGGGGAGTCAGTCCTCGTCTCGAATGCGGGCATGCACTTGCGCTTTCCTCCAGAGCGGTAGCAGCAGTGTCACGCAGTCCGCCGCGTGGATCAAAGGATCTATGGTTTTCCCTCGAGGCTTTCCCACGAGGCTTTCCCACAGGGCTGTCCCACGTGCACACGTGGTGGGAGTCGATCCTCGGCTTGAACGTCAAGGCAGTGCAGGGAAAACAGGTTCCTCTGGAATGGACTGACACATCTGGGGGACTCTTGGAATGGTGGCACGACCCTGGAGTTCCTCTCGCCTTTCCTGTGGAGAGCGCCTCCTCTTGAGATGCGACGGGAACGCCGGGAATTCTTTCCCTACGAAACAGGGAAAGGATCCCTCATCTCGAGCTCGGAGGCGGAAACGGGGCTCCCCTGGATGTGTGCGGGACCCTCGTGCTTCCTCTCGAGTGGAGACGGGTGTGTCGGGAACTTCTTGAGTTGCAGAAAGGGTGTGAAGGACCCTTTGGAAGTTCCAGGGGTTAGATGTGATTAGCCTCGAGAAGCCTCAGCGGAAATGGGCCTCATCTCGCCTGGAGGGCAAAACCTCCTGGATTTTCTCGAGTTGCGGCAGGTGCTCTCGACTTACGACGGGGCCCTCAGGGACCCGCTCTGGTGGCCTCAGGAAAGGCCAGTCCCCATGCGAGTTCCTCGGGGCCTTTCGGATTCCTCTCCCGCTGATGCCGGGGCCTAAGACCTTGTGTGAACTCAGGGCCGGAACCTGAGGATTCCTCTCCAGTGCTGACATGGATCTTGGGGTACTTCTGGAGTCTCCCCAGGGGAGTCAGTCCTCGTCTCGAATGCGGGCATGCACTTGCGCTTTCCTCCAGAGCGGTAGCAGCAGTGTCACGCAGTCCGCCCGTGGATCAAAGCATCTATGGTTTTCCCTCGTGTCTTTCCCACGAGGCTTTCCCACGAGGCTTTCCCACAGGGCTGTCCCACGTGCACACGTGGTGGGAGTCGATCCTCGGCTTGAACGTCAAGGCAGTGCAGGGAAAACAGGTTCCTCTGGAATGGACTGACACATCTGGGGGACTCTTGGAATGGTGGCACGACCCTGGAGTTCCTCTCGCCTTTCCTGTGGAGAGCGCCTCCTCTTGAGATGCGACGGGAACGCCGGGAATTCTTTCCCTACGAAACAGGGAAAGGATCCCTCATCTCGAGCTCGGAGGCGGAAACGGGGCTCCCCTGGATGTGTTCGGGACCCTCGTGCTTCCTCTCGAGTGGAGACGGGTGTGTCGGGAACTTCTTGAGTTGCAGAAAGGGTGTGAAGGACCCTTTGGAAGTTCCAGGGGTTAGATGTGATTAGCCTCGAGAAGCCTCAGCGGAAATGGGCCTCATCTCGCCTGGAGGGCAAAACCTCCTGGATTTTCTCGAGTTGCGGCAGGTGCTCTCGACTTACGACGGGGCCCTCAGGGACCCGCTCTGGTGGCCTCAGGAAAGGCCAGTCCCCATGCGAGTTCCTCGGGGCCTTTCGGATTCCTCTCCCGCTGATGCCGGGGCCTAAGACCTTGTGTGAACTCAGGGCCGGAACCTGAGGATTCCTCTCCAGTGCTGACATGGATCTTGGGGTACTTCTGGAGTCTCCCCAGGGGAGTCAGTCCTCGTCTCGAATGCGGGCATGCACTTGCGCTTTCCTCCAGAGCGGTAGCAGCAGTGGCACGCAGTCCGCCCGCGGATCAAAGCATCTATGGTGTTCCCTCGTGTCTTTCCCACGAGGCTTTCCCACGAGGCTTTCCCACAGGGCTGTCCCACGTGCACACGTGGTGGGAGTCGATCCTCGGCTTGAACGTCAAGGCAGTGCAGGGAAAACAGGTTCCTCTGGAATGGACTGACACATCTGGGGGACTCTTGGAATGGTGGCACGACCCTGGAGTTCCTCTCGCCTTTCCTGTGGAGAGCGCCTCCTCTTGAGATGCGACGGGAACGCCGGGAATTCTTTCCCTACGAAACAGGGAAAGGATCCCTCATCTCGAGCTCGGAGGCGGAAACGGGGCTCCCCTGGATGTGTTCGGGACCCTCGTGCTTCCTCTCGAGTGGAGACGGGTGTGTCGGGAACTTCTTGAGTTGCAGAAAGGGTGTGAAGGACCCTTTGGAAGTTCCAGGGGTTAGATGTGATTAGCCTCGAGAAGCCTCAGCGGAAATGGGCCTCATCTCGCCTGGAGGGCAAAACCTCCTGGATTTTCTCGAGTTGCGGCAGGTGCTCTCGTCTTACGACGGGGCCCTCAGGGACCCGCTCTGGTGGCCTCAGGAAAGGCCAGTCCCCATGCGAGTTCCTCCGGGGACTCTCGGAATTCCTCTCCCGGCGATGCCGGGGCCTAAGACCTTGTGTGAACTCAGGGCCGGAACCTGAGGATTCCTCTCCAGTGCTGACATGGATCTTGGGGTACTTCTGGAGTCTCCCCAGGGGAGTCAGTCCTCGTCTCGAATGCGGGCATGCACTTGCGCTTTCCTCCAGAGCGGTAGCAGCAGTGTCACGCAGTCCGCCCGCGGATCAAAGCATCTATGGTTTTCCCTCGTGTCTTTCCCACGAGGCTTTCCCACGAGGCTTTCCCACAGGGCTGTCCCACGTGCACACGTGGTGGGAGTCGATCCTCGGCTTGAACGTCAAGGCAGTGCAGGGAAAACAGGTTCCTCTGGAATGGACTGACACATCTGGGGGACTCTTGGAATGGTGGCACGACCCTGGAGTTCCTCTCGCCTTTCCTGTGGAGAGCGCCTCCTCTTGAGATGCGACGGGAACGCCGGGAATTCTTTCCCTACGAAACAGGGAAAGGATCCCTCATCTCGAGCTCGGAGGCGGAAACGGGGCTCCCCTGGATGTGTTCGGGACCCTCGTGCTTCCTCTCGAGTGGAGACGGGTGTGTCGGGAACTTCTTGAGTTGCAGAAAGGGTGTGAAGGACCCTTTGGAAGTTCCAGGGGTTAGATGTGATTAGCCTCGAGAAGCCTCAGCGGAAATGGGCCTCATCTCGCCTGGAGGGCAAAACCTCCTGGATTTTCTCGAGTTGCGGCAGGTGCTCTCGACTTACGACGGGGCCCTCAGGGACCCGCTCTGGTGGCCTCAGGAAAGGCCAGTCCCCATGCGAGTTCCTCGGGGCCTTTCGGATTCCTCTCCCGCTGATGCCGGGGCCTAAGACCTTGTGTGAACTCAGGGACGGAACCTGAGGATTCCTCTCCAGTGCTGACATGGATCTTGGGGTACTTCTGGAGTCTCCCCAGGGGAGTCAGTCCTCGTCTCGAATGCGGGCATGCACTTGCGCTTTCCTCCAGAGCGGTAGCAGCAGTGTCACGCAGTCCGCCCCGTGGATCAAAGCATCTATGGTTTTCCCTCGAGTCTTTCCCACGAGGCTTTCCCACAGGGCTGTCCCACGTGCACACGTGGTGGGAGTCGATCCTCGGCTTGAACGTCAAGGCAGTGCAGGGAAAACAGGTTCCTCTGGAATGGACTGACACATCTGGGGGACTCTTGGAATGGTGGCACGACCCTGGAGTTCCTCTCGCCTTTCCTGTGGAGAGCGCCTCCTCTTGAGATGCGACGGGAACGCCGGGAATTCTTTCCCTACGAAACAGGGAAAGGATCCCTCATCTCGAGCTCGGAGGCGGAAACGGGGCTCCCCTGGATGTGTTCGGGACCCTCGTGCTTCCTCTCGAGTGGAGACGGGTGTGTCGGGAACTTCTTGAGTTGCAGAAAGGGTGTGAAGGACCCTTTGGAAGTTCCAGGGGTTAGATGTGATTAGCCTCGAGAAGCCTCAGCGGAAATGGGCCTCATCTCGCCTGGAGGGCAAAACCTCCTGGATTTTCTCGAGTTGCGGCAGGTGCTCTCGACTTACGACGGGGCCCTCAGGGACCCGCTCTGGTGGCCTCAGGAAAGGCCAGTCCCCATGCGAGTTCCTCGGGGCCTTTCGGAATTCCTCTCCCGCTGATGCCGGGGCCTAAGACCTTGTGTGAACTCAGGGCCGGAACCTGAGGATTCCTCTCCAGTGCTGACATGGATCTTGGGGTACTTCTGGAGTCTCCCCAGGGGAGTCAGTCCTCGTCTCGAATGCGGGCATGCACTTGCGCTTTCCTCCAGAGCGGTAGCAGCAGTGTCACGCAGTCCGCCGCGTGGATCAAAGCATCTATGGTTTTCCCTCGAGGCTTTCCCACGAGGCTTTCCCACAGGGCTGTCCCACGTGCACACGTGGTGGGAGTCGATCCTCGGCTTGAACGTCAAGGCAGTGCAGGGAAAACAGGTTCCTCTGGAATGGACTGACACATCTGGGGGACTCTTGGAATGGTGGCACGACCCTGGAGTTCCTCTCGCCTTTCCTGTGGAGAGCGCCTCCTCTTGAGATGCGACGGGAACGCCGGGAATTCTTTCCCTACGAAACAGGGAAAGGATCCCTCATCTCGAGCTCGGAGGCGGAAACGGGGCTCCCCTGGATGTGTTCGGGACCCTCGTGCTTCCTCTCGAGTGGAGACGGGTGTGTCGGGAACTTCTTGAGTTGCAGAAAGGGTGTGAAGGACCCTTTGGAAGTTCCAGGGGTTAGATGTGATTAGCCTCGAGAAGCCTCAGCGGAAATGGGCCTCATCTCGCCTGGAGGGCAAAACCTCCTGGATTTTCTCGAGTTGCGGCAGGTGCTCTCGACTTACGATGGGGCCCTCAGGGACCCGCTCTGGTGGCCTCAGGAAAGGCCAGTCCCCATGCGAGTTCCTCGGGGCCTTTCGGATTCCTCTCCCGCTGATGCCGGGGCCTAAGACCTTGTGTGAACTCAGGGCCGGAACCTGAGGATTCCTCTCCAGTGCTGACATGGATCTTGGGGTACTTCTGGAGTCTCCCCAGGGGAGTCAGTCCTCGTCTCGAATGCGGGCATGCACTTGCGCTTTCCTCCAGAGCGGTAGCAGCAGTGTCACGCAGTCCGCCCCGTGGATCAAAGCATCTATGGTTTTCCCTCGTGTCTTTCCCACGAGGCTTTCCCACGAGGCTTTCCCACAGGGCTGTCCCACGTGCACACGTGGTGGGAGTCGATCCTCGGCTTGAACGTCAAGGCAGTGCAGGGAAAACAGGTTCCTCTGGAATGGACTGACACATCTGGGGACTCTTGGAATGGTGGCACGACCCTGGAGTTCCTCTCGCCTTTCCTGTGGAGAGCGCCTCCTCTTGAGATGCGACGGGAACGCCGGGAATTCTTTCCCTACGAAACAGGGAAAGGATCCCTCATCTCGAGCTCGGAGGCGGAAACGGGGCTCCCCTGGATGTGTTCGGGACCCTCGTGCTTCCTCTCGAGTGGAGACGGGTGTGTCGGGAACTTCTTGAGTTGCAGAAAGGGTGTGAAGGACCCTTTGGAAGTTCCAGGGGTTAGATGTGATTAGCCTCGAGAAGCCTCAGCGGAAATGGGCCTCATCTCGCCTGGAGGGCAAAACCTCCTGGATTTTCTCGAGTTGCGGCAGGTGCTCTCGACTTACGACGGGGCCCTCAGGGACCCGCTCTGGTGGCCTCAGGAAAGGCCAGTCCCCATGCGAGTTCCTCGGGGCCTTTCGGATTCCTCTCCCGCGATGCCGGGGCCTAAGACCTTGTGTGAACTCAGGGCCGGAACCTGAGGATTCCTCTCCAGTGCTGACATGGATCTTGGGGTACTTCTGGAGTCTCCCCAGGGGAGTCAGTCCTCGTCTCGAATGCGGGCATGCACTTGCGCTTTCCTCCAGAGCGGTAGCAGCAGTGTCACGCAGTCCGCCGCGTGGATCAAAGGATCTATGGTTTTCCCTCGAGGCTTTCCCACGAGGCTTTCCCACAGGGCTGTCCCACGTGCACACGTGGTGGGAGTCGATCCTCGGCTTGAACGTCAAGGCAGTGCAGGGAAAACAGGTTCCTCTGGAATGGACTGACACATCTGGGGACTCTTGGAATGGTGGCACGACCCTGGAGTTCCTCTCGCCTTTCCTGTGGAGAGCGCCTCCTCTTGAGATGCGACGGGAACGCCGGGAATTCTTTCCCTACGAAACAGGGAAAGGATCCCTCATCTCGAGCTCGGAGGCGGAAACGGGGCTCCCTGGATGTGTTCGGGACCCTCGTGCTTCCTCTCGAGTGGAGACGGGTGTGTCGGGAACTTCTTGAGTTGCAGAAAGGGTGTGAAGGACCCTTTGGAAGTTCCAGGCGTTAGATGTGATTAGCCTCGAGAAGCCTCAGCGGAAATGGGCCTCATCTCGCCTGGAGGGCAAAACCTCCTGGATTTTCTCGAGTTGCGGCAGGTGCTCTCGACTTACGACGGGGCCCTCAGGGACCCGCTCTGGTGGCCTCAGGAAAGGCCAGTCCCCATGCGAGTTCCTCGGGGCCTTTCGGATTCCTCTCCCGCTGATGCCGGGGCCTAAGACCTTGTGTGAACTCAGGGCCGGAACCTGAGGATTCCTCTCCAGTGCTGACATGGATCTTGGGGTACTTCTGGAGTCTCCCCAGGGAGTCAGTCCTCGTCTCGAATGCGGGCATGCACTTGCGCTTTCCTCCAGAGCGGTAGCAGCAGTGTCACGCAGTCCGCCGCGTGGATCAAAGGATCTATGGTTTTCCCTCGAGTCTTTCCCACGAGGCTTTCCCACGAGGCTTTCCCACAGGGCTGTCCCACGTGCACACGTGGTGGGAGTCGATCCTCGGCTTGAACGTCAAGGCAGTGCAGGGAAAACAGGTTCCTCTGGAATGGACTGACACATCTGGGGGACTCTTGGAATGGTGGCACGACCCTGGAGTTCCTCTCGCCTTTCCTGTGGAGAGCGCCTCCTCTTGAGATGCGACGGGAACGCCGGGAATTCTTTCCCTACGAAACAGGGAAAGGATCCCTCATCTCGAGCTCGGAGGCGGAAACGGGGCTCCCCTGGATGTGTTCGGGACCCTCGTGCTTCCTCTCGAGTGGAGACGGGTGTGTCGGGAACTTCTTGAGTTGCAGAAAGGGTGTGAAGGACCCTTTGGAAGTTCCAGGGTTAGATGTGATTAGCCTCGAGAAGCCTCAGCGGAAATGGGCCTCATCTCGCCTGGAGGGCAAAACCTCCTGGATTTTCTCGAGTTGCGGCAGGTGCTCTCGACTTACGACGGGGCCCTCAGGGACCCGCTCTGGTGGCCTCAGGAAAGGCCAGTCCCCATGCGAGTTCCTCGGGGCCTTTCGGAATTCCTCTCCCGCGATGCCGGGCCTAAGACCTTGTGTGAACTCAGGGCCGGAACCTGAGGATTCCTCTCCAGTGCTGACATGGATCTTGGGGTACTTCTGGAGTCTCCCCAGGGAGTCAGTCCTCGTCTCGAATGCGGGCATGCACTTGCGCTTTCCTCCAGAGCGGTAGCAGCAGTGTCACGCAGTCCGCCCCGTGGATCAAAGCATCTATGGTTTTCCCTCGTGTCTTTCCCACGAGGCTTTCCCACGAGGCTTTCCCACAGGGCTGTCCCACGTGCACACGTGGTGGGAGTCGATCCTCGGCTTGAACGTCAAGGCAGTGCAGGGAAAACAGGTTCCTCTGGAATGGACTGACACATCTGGGGACTCTTGGAATGGTGGCACGACCCTGGAGTTCCTCTCGCCTTTCCTGTGGAGAGCGCCTCCTCTTGAGATGCGACGGGAACGCCGGGAATTCTTTCCCTACGAAACAGGGAAAGGATCCCTCATCTCGAGCTCGGAGGCGGAAACGGGGCTCCCCTGGATGTGTTCGGGACCCTCGTGCTTCCTCTCGAGTGGAGACGGGTGTGTCGGGAACTTCTTGAGTTGCAGAAAGGGTGTGAAGGACCCTTTGGAAGTTCCAGGGTTAGATGTGATTAGCCTCGAGAAGCCTCAGCGGAAATGGGCCTCATCTCGCCTGGAGGGCAAAACCTCCTGGATTTTCTCGAGTTGCGGCAGGTGCTCTCGACTTACGACGGGGCCTCAGGGACCCGCTCTGGTGGCCTCAGGAAAGGCCAGTCCCCATGCGAGTTCCTCGGGGCCTTTCGGATTCCTCTCCCGCTGATGCCGGGGCCTAAGACCTTGTGTGAACTCAGGGCCGGAACCTGAGGATTCCTCTCCAGTGCTGACATGGATCTTGGGGTACTTCTGGAGTCTCCCCAGGGAGTCAGTCCTCGTCTCGAATGCGGGCATGCACTTGCGCTTTCCTCCAGAGCGGTAGCAGCAGTGTCACGCAGTCCGCCCCGTGGATCAAAGCATCTATGGTTTTCCCTCGTGTCTTTCCCACGAGGCTTTCCCACGAGGCTTTCCCACAGGGCTGTCCCACGTGCACACGTGGTGGGAGTCGATCCTCGGCTTGAACGTCAAGGCAGTGCAGGAAAACAGGTTCCTCTGGAATGGACTGACACATCTGGGGACTCTTGGAATGGTGGCACGACCCTGGAGTTCCTCTCGCCTTTCCTGTGGAGAGCGCCTCCTCTTGAGATGCGACGGGAACGCCGGAATTCTTTCCCACGAAACAGGAAAGGATCCCTCATCTCGAA